>NW_026713648.1:0-34322 GCF_029784015.1 Lycium ferocissimum | reverse complement strand
TTTCTCCAATTTTCTAGATTTTTCTTTTTTTTCTTTCCTCCAAGTTTCTTCAAACTTCTTGAATTTTTCCTTAAGTCACAAAAGATGAAAAGTTATCTTCGCTTTTCCTTGTCATCTTTGTTTTCATGCACATTTAGTCCCACAAATACAAGGTGACCACATGTACCTTCTTCATGGCTCGAGATAATTGGCCGACCATGGGTGGGACCCACGGCCACTTGGCCATCCTTGGCTATTTCATGAAATATTTCCTCCAACTCTTAACTTCTAATTTTTTTTTCCTTATTCCAAATGTACCCTTCGTACTCCATGCCAATAATATTATAAGCGACTTGCGCATTCAACCAACCCAAAAAATATAACCTCGTCCTCAACTTCCCGCCATTAACTCGAAATTTCAAATGTACAAAACGCGAGGTATAACACATTCCTTCTCACAATTCGTTCTTTCCTTAATTTAGCTCATAGTGTCCCATAGTTTCTCTTAACTAATTGTTTGTATCATAATCATGCGTCATAATCCTTCTATTGCCCGCCGATTCTTGTTCTCATCATGAAATTTTAGTAAAATACACACTTTTCTTTCTTCCTTCGTTCATTTCTTATTTCCCTTTACGCTACCATAGCTTGCTCGTATGTATGTCTATTCCTCGTATATTCCTCCTGTTTCCTTTGTAATCATATCTCTATTCCAAGTCCACTGTCTTATGCCATCACTGTCTACCTTTGGCCACCCTTACTAATTTATTAAACTTCCTCTTATCGTCGATAGTCACATAACTTCCTTTAATCAATTCATAACTGCACTTTCTCATACTTCTGTCCTCCAGGTCCTCCTTGATTTCCTTTGCTCTTAAGGTGCTCTTTCATAATTGCCACTTAATAATATCTACCTGGAAGTCTGCAGAACATTCCACTATGGTTACAAACCCATCTTGATCTCGTATATATATATATATATATATATATATATATATATATATATATATATATATATAAACTTTCCCATACTCATTAACTTCCTTTTCCATATCAATATTTCTTTGTTATCTCTTACTAACCAATCACATCTATAAATCATAATTCCGTATTTGAGTTCCTAATTTCAATTTTCTTTGTGTTTCCAATAGGTGTCAATCTTCTGAAATCTCAAATGCAATTCATTCAAGTTTCTTTAACTACTAATCATTTTTCCCTCCAGGGTTCCTCCTTCAAATTAAATTAAAATCATTCTAAAACTTCTCTTTGAAAGCGTCTCATAGTTGTTCCTTCAATCATGACTTACCAAACGGATGATGGTCACATTTTCCCTTTACTCTTTCTTTATAGACATGCAAACAATTCAATTTGTAAAAATTTCGGCAGAGTTTCCTCTATAATTCTTACTACCTCATTCCTGCACACAGCCTAAAAAAACACATCCAATGCCCCACAAGGCAATCACAAATACCCATAATATCTTACTCAAGTTCTTATATCAACGGCTATCCATATTAACAAAATAGGAAACATACCTTTCAAATGAACAACTTCGATTCTCAGCAATTGCCTCGTAGCAGCATGATCAACTGCTTATCCATGATAAAAATATTTGGGGTTAGAATTAGGGACATCATATCCTATGATTTAGATCTATGGCACGATCTAAGATAAGAAAGAAAGGTCAATGGTTCCTAAATGCCCTGCAGCTACTTGTTTATAAGTGTGGCGCGCTTCGCACCCATAAAAAAGACTCTACTGGACACGGCTCGTAGACATTCCTTAGGACGAACTGCTCTGCTACCACTTTGTCACAATCCTACCAGAGGGCCATGACGGGCACCTGGAGCTAACCTACAGAGTACCTCTAAGCATACATCTCACAATCATTTCTGGGCGGACCCCATAAGTAGCTCATGGTTATCATAACCTGTAAGGACATATACCATAACATAACGGTGCATTTCTATATAATCATCAAAAATTATGCCCATCATCACCAGCCGACAAGGCTTCCAATATATTATACAATAATATGAACGAGTAGAGCTATAAACCGTCTAACTGCACACACATGTCTACGAGCCTCTACATAGAATACAAATATATATATATATATATATATATAGCTGTAGCTCCGAAGAAATGGAGCCACTCGAGAATCCGTCGATAAACACCTACGGTCTTATCCATCTCCCCGCCTACTGCGGGCATGAGCGCAGCGTCCACAAGAAGGGACGTCAGTACAAATAATGTACTGAGTATGTAAGGTATGAATAACAACACAATATAGATATGAAAAGTAACATGTAATAAGAAAGAGATAACATGTACATCTGGATGCTTCTTAAGGCAGATGTCATGCATGCTTAGCTTTTAAAAAAAACTTTTTCATACATATGTATATATAATATCATCATCATAACGTACCCAGCCTTTTCAGGACTCGGTGTGTAACTTACTCGTCCCTTTCAGGACTCGGTTTGTAACGTACCCTGCCCTTTTGGGACTCGGTGTATAACGTACCCGGCCCTTTCGGGACTTGGTGTGTAACGTACCCAGCCCTTTCGGGACTTGATGTGTAATACTAACTGATCAGTGGTTGCAATATAGGTGTCGTACCCCGATCCATAAATATATTATATGCGGAACGGCCTAATCCAGAGAAAATACATACATATATATATAAACATGCATGAGAGCCAAATAAAAGTTATAAATACATCGGAGTGACGTAAGGTCCGTAACCTCCGATTTTTTTATGGAATTATCATCATGCATGTATCTCACCTTGAAAGAATAAAATCATAAGATGAGATCAACATCAACAAATATAATCAATAATATTGACACCAGCTCAGTAATCTCATAATGACATTAAAACCATAACTTTGAAATCTCCAGAAATGGGATCACCATAATCATCATCATGGTCATTTTAGAAAACATTCGTCTTTAGCATCATAAAAACTTGGAGAATCATAAACTTTTAATGTTCTTGGAAATGAGGATTTTATGGAATTCATGTATGGGTTTGTAAGAAGAGAAACATGTCTTTACAAAGAAAGGGATTAGTCTTACATACTTGGAATATAATTTCTCGACTTCCAACTTACTTCCTGTCTTGCAATTCACTTAAGATCATTCCTAGTCTCGTAATCTACATATACAACCATTCATACTATTGTTAGGGTCATCATCATACATTCGTCTTAAGCCCTTAATTTAAATCCATTTAGAATCTGCCCGAATTTTGGGCAGCATCTCCCCTGTTTATTTACCTAGCCCGAAATCATAATATAAACAACCAATCATCAACAACAATACCAACATCATCAACACCATTATCCATGCCAATTTATTCCCTAAAACATCCCACACGATGTTTTCCAATTTCTCAACTAACCAACTTGTTATACGACTATTTAATACCTTTATCTTCATAAGTAAACCGAAATCATTATCAACAAGAAGAGATTCATACCTTATTCTTGCTAGAGCATCAATAGCTTCAATAGTTGCCTTGATTTCAAGCCAAGATTCACTGCAATACGCTACTGTAATCACAACTATACGCTATTCGAATTTGAATTCCGGGATTTCACGTGTTTTGTTCTAAATTTTAGTGGACGGAAGTTGGGAGAATGATCCAGAGGGTTGGGGATGTGTTTAAGGGGTTGTTGGCTGAAAATAAGGGGGTAAATCCCCTTTTATAATGTGGAAACCGACTCAGAATTTGCCCTTCACATTCGCGGCCTTGGGTCGCATTCGCAAGGGGTTATTCAGTCCTTCTCTTCGTGTTCGCGACCCTTTGGTCACGTTCGCGAAGGTTTAATTTCTACTCTGGCGTACCTAACTTGTAACGTCGATAACTCTCTACTCTGATGTCCTGTCAATGAGCAGTTTGTTGCATTGGAAACTAGAATTCATGAACTTCAATTTAGGCTTTTGCTTTGCTTCAAAAATCCTCATATACTAAAAGATATTCTTTCTCCAATTTGGACCAAAATTGTCCCTCATATTTTCTCCAAAGTTCCAACGAACTTAATTCCCTTGATTCACTTGCTCTCCAATCCTCCCATAGCTTATTATATGAACTTAAACCCTCATAACCATAAGATTGGCGCATATAATCTCATATATTCTTGAAGGTAACTCCAGTGTCCATACTTAAAATAATCAACACTTATAAATACCAACGTACAAAACTACGGGGTGTAACACCTTCCCCTGGTGACCAGCCATCTCGGAGGTTCATGAAACCTCTTGGAACTTGTGCGGTATCAGGAATAAGGGGGGGGGGGGTAATGACTCGGCCTTCCCACCACCTATGTTTGGGGTTTGAGTTTAAGGACATGGAAAACACACATGCGCATCATATGAGCTTATGAATAAATATGATATGTTGCTTATACATGTGTGTATTTATGTATAAAATAGGACTTGTAAGCAATAGTGCGCTGTGTATATATGTGTGTATAGTATGTATGATAGGAACAGTATAATATAATCTAACCGGGGTTTTTGTTTCTTTCCTCTCTCTACTGCATGGCCACCTGGGCCAAGGTCCAGCCACCTTATTGGGTCAAAAGCCCAATAGGGAAAATTCTTTCAAGTGTCGTTGAGTCCAAAAAAAGAAGAAAGGGAAGATAATATATTGAAGGCCTAGTCATGGGTAAAAATGGCATGGAGGACCAATCATGGGTGAAAATGGTTGGGGTTTGGTACACCCCAGTTTACTTCCTTGCTATATATTTACTTTTCTCTATTTGATTAATTTGTCTTCTTGTGTTGTATTCATTATTTGTAAAACCCACAAACATTATTGGAACCATTTATATTGCGAATTAGGCATCTTAGGCAAAACGGTGCATATGCCATTTAGTTTGACTCTAGCACCTAAAAATTCTTTTTAAAATCTGGAAAAAACATGTACTGATTTTGAAGACTTAAAATGGAAAGCAACTGTTTTCTGGTCTTAATAAATAGTTAAAAAGGTTTTGGAAAAGCAGAAATGGTATAACACATTGTGGAAAACTAAGAAGGCGAGTAAAAACAGACAAGAAAATCCTTTTCAAATCATTGAAATACAATTTTTGGGTTTCAAGTTAATAAAAGATATATATATATATATATATATATATTTCTTAAATAAAACCAAAAATTTCTTAAAAATCTTTTCGGACCAGAGCCCCTTTCGTTCACCCTTTTGAAAACAAAATGACATGAGCCAGTTTTGGGCTAAGGATTCTATTTTATAAATCTGTAGCTAAAGAAAACTTGGTTGAAGCCCATATTTAATAGATAAAGTAAGGTATTTTCAGACTAAAACCATGTAGTTTGTCTTTAAAAGAGACGAATAACATAAACCATTCTTTGGTTGAAGCCCATCTAATTCTTCAAATCTTTGGTTAAGTTTTCTAGGCCAAAGCCCATTTTTAAAAAAAATAAATGAAGTAAAGTATTTTGGGCTTAAAAAACATAATGAATCTTAAAGCCAAAATCTTGCTTTTATAAATCTGTGACTTTATCATAAAATAAATGAAATATAGTGAACACCTTTTAAAGGGAATATGCACAAGTTATTTTGGAGGATAAATTCAATTCAGGTTTCTTAAGGATAAAACATGCGAAAAATATAAGAAAAATCTCTTTCTTATAAAATTAAAAAAGGGTCTAGTTTTTACTCCTAATTATAAAAATTTAGGTAAGGATGTTTCTGGAAATATATTAAGCGGATTAACCCGGTCCAAGTATGAGTAAAAACATGAATAAATTCTATTCACCTAAATCATAAAAAATAAGCAAACTTCCTATCTTTTTCCATAGAAAAAAATAAGCAAACTTCCTATCTTTTTCCATAGAAAAACTACTATCCTTATGTATAAAAGGAACTAATTATACCCGCATATCATAAATCCGAACCTAAATACCCTATACGTAAGAGAATATATTCAATTCTTTTCAAAAAATGATATGCAATATGATAGGCTTTTGCGGGAAATAAACAATAAATAAATAGTTCATGCAAATACTCACACATCGAAATTCGAAGGTCAACCGTATAGTACGGATCCTTAATACTAGGGTGCCTAACAACTTCCCTAGGGGATCACCAGAACCCTTACCTAGAACTTTGGATTAAGAAGATTTTTTCACGGCGTATGAATAAACCCTTCAAAACTGGTTTGCCTAATTTCCTAAAAATCAGATGGCGACTCTTTTAAAATAAAATCCTAAAGAGCACCAACGATTTCGAAGTAGCTTTTCCGAGCGCTAACCCCGCCCTCGAAAATGCTAACCGTTACAGATGGAGACTCTGCTAGGGATTTAAAGGTTCTAATAATAAGGATTCCAATATAATGTGGGTATATTTGCTTGAACTGTTTATGTGTTTACTTTCTCGCAATTATTAACTGTCATTGCATGCATATCATAACTCCGCCACTCCTGGTATTTATTTTACATTTTGTTCGAAAGGCGACTTCACAGAGCACGCGGTCGTACCTTCACTAAAAAACCAAAATACTTCTTTTGGAACCGTTATGAGGTGGGGTTGGTTCGTGGTTATCCAACAGCCCTAACGGTTCAACCCCAGTTGTCTGCTCGGGTTCCTGGTCTTTTGTGAAAAAACTCACTCTAGTAAAACTAGGATAGAGCTAAGTCAAATCCCTACTGAACTAGAGCATTCATACCTAGACAAGCTTAGGGTATCTTAGACCTACCTAAATCTTATTACGAGAGACAACCCCGTGTTCAGACGGTCGATGACCCGAAGAACCCACATCTCATTTGTGTGCTATGTGAAAGCATGTTTAAGTGTCTAGGTGATGAACCATTAACCCTGTGGGGATGGGGGGATCCTAACGGTGTTTTATTTTGTAGATGGAAGGCCACATCTATTTTGACATAATCATCGAGGCTCCGGATTTATTGAGGGTTTGGTGGGCATGGTTAGGTGATGTTCACAAAAAGACAATTAGCTGGACTTTAGGCCATCTGCCGGCTATCATGACAATAAAGGGTCATCCAGAACTAATAGAGGTGTTAGCCGGACATTGGGACGATAAGAAAATGTTGCTCCGTGTTATGTCCCGTATCTTTACATAGGGACATTATAAAGCTAAGTGCGACAAGTTACAGGCAAAGCGGTTTTAGGGTTCCTGGTGAGGATTTTCACCTCCCGATTTTGTTTCTATGCACAAGTTGCCTATAGATTTCATTTGGTATGGAAAGATTATTGGAGATTAAGGATTAATTAACCATAAGTGGGTTTATTAAGTTAGATTGGGAACAAAAATCTGCCCATTACTTTAAGCCATGTTTGGCCGTGCATAGTAGTGCAATGGTCAAGGATTCTTGACCAAAATATTTAAGTGGGACACTTGTCCAACACTTGCAATGCATATATAAGGTAAAAATATGGTTCATTCCACATTTCACAATTCATTCTACACATTACAAGTTAGAGAAATATAGTGATAGAGAGGGAAGCTCTCGGCTACAAGCTAGCCGAGAGTGAGGTGTTCCAAACTGCTCCAAAAATCTAGTTTCTCCATCAAATTAACTCCTCATCAAGTGCATATGAATGTGTAGTAGTTGTTTGAAGGAAGCAAGGAAGTGTAGCATGCCAAAAACATTGAGATTCGGCCAAGATTGAAGAGCAAGATTGAAGGTAAGGATTTTGATCATTTTTTCTCTCCATGTGTTGTGTGATGGTTTGAATATATAGATGGTGATTTCTATTGTTGGATTGTTGTGTGGTTGAAGTTGAGATGGCCGTGAGCTTAGGTGAAGCCATGCTTGGTTTTATTTTGCATGTATTGTGGATGAATTGAATGTATATCAATATTTGAAAATGAACAAGAATTGTAAGAAGTTGTCGTATGGTCGTGCATGTTGGTATTGGGCTGTTTTCTTGAAGTTGAAATGAGCCGTGTGTTATAAGCTTATAGGAAAGAATGCTTAATCTTCTTGTACAATTATTGGGAACGGATCGAATGTGTTGTAGTATGAACAAATGGATGAAAATCATGAAGTTGTTGTGGTGGTGTTGAAGCCGTGTAGGACTGTTTTAGGAGAAGTTATGGACTGTTTTGTGTCATGTTTTAATTGTTGTTGTTATGGATATTGTGGTATATTGTATGCCTTGTGTATATGTGAATTTAGGGGAAAAAGGAATGATTTAAGTGGAAGTATAGAAACAGTCCAAAACCGTGGACTGTTTTTGGTAAAAAGAAGGAATTAACTTGTCTTGAATGTTGTTTTGATTGTTGTAATTTCTATAAATTTGGAGTTCAAGTTGTTGTGGGCTGTTGTAGGAGTTAAGATGTTGCCAATATGATTTCTTGTGATTATACAAACATTGTTGCTAGACATCTTGTTGGCGAGTTGGATGAAGTTGGAAGTCATGAGTTATATAGTATGTTGGTCGGATCGTTTTGAGTAATGTACGGGCTGTCCGGAATTCCCTCGTAATCTAATCGTAGTTTTGATATATCGTTATAGGATAAGGTACTCTGGGCAGCAAGTACGAGTTATAATACGATTAAACGCTAAAGGTACGCAAAGCCCATTCCTTCCTTCTTTTTGGCATGTCCTAGACGTAAGTAAGATATAATCCGAGCCTCGGGGGTGACTCCACTCTCTAATTGCTAGTATGACATGTGATTGTTATTCGTCCGTAATGTCGAAAATGTTGATATAATGGAACTATGATCTCGTTATTTATTACATGATGGACTAGTATGTGATGCATAGGAGTTCTTATTCTTAAAAGGAATTGCATAAGTATGCTTAATTTTTCATAAAAATGTAATATGCTAATGTCCGAGAACTGATTTGATTTACTATTCATTGAGTCTCAAAAATGTTTTATATAATTATGTGGTTGCTTATGACTCTGCTCGTGCTACCGCTATATCCTTCACTGAGTCCCGGGCCAGGGTATGTTCTCGTGCGCACAACTATTGTACTATTCACCGAGTCCCTCACTAGAGGGCCGGGACACGTTATATATATATATGATGATGATGATGATATGATATATGATGGTTTGGAGATGGAGGCCAGGAGGGCATACATTCCTTATTACCGAGTCCCTTGCTGAAGGGCCGGGACACGTATATGCTTATGTTTATGATGTTATGATTATAATTACCGAGTCCCTCACTAGAGGGCGGACACGTTATATATGTGATATACGTAATGATTATGCAACTTTGATTATGAAATACTATAGTGATATTGATATGAGAACGATACAGATGAAATATGTTCAAAGGCAAGTTTTATGAAATTCTGTTTGTTGCATTGAATCCTGTTCACCTTGTCTCAGATATGATTCCATTTACTATGTTTCATGCTTTACATACTCAGTACATATTCCGTACTGACCCCCTTTCTTCGGGGGGCTGCGTTTCATGCCCGCAGGTGCAGACGCTCGTTTCGGGGATCCGCCAGTCTAGGAGATCCATCCAGCTATTTCAGAGTGCTCCTTTGTTCCGGAGCATAGTTTCGCGGTATAACCTTTTGATATGTACATATGTTGTCGTTCAGGGTACGACGGGGCCCTGTCCCGTCATATGATGTCACTGTCACTCTTAGAGGTCTGTGGTCACAAGTGTGGGTCTATGTGTGGTTGTTGTTTTGTTATATGGTTATGACTTGTGTTTGGGGCGTACCCATTTGTAGTGGCAGCCTTGTCGGCTTGCGTAGCCAAATATGTTATCATGGCAGCTGTGTATGAAGGTAGCCTCCTCGGCGTGTGTTTTGGATTGGGACGTTCCCCTACATATATATACGACAGCCTTGCCAGCTTTTGCGCGATATTGACTGTTATAAGCTGTAACTCTTCAGGAGATAGGTAGCTTCGACTTGCATATGTTTTGCCCTTATACTTATATCAGCTCGTTCATGCTAGTAGTGTATGACTATAGATAACAAGTGTATACGAGTGTCCAGCTCGGGCACTAGTCATGGCCTACGGGGTTGGGTCGTGACACTCCGCTTCGACGAAATTGAGATGACTCTAACCTTGGAGGACATTAGGGATGCCATAGACACTAATGGAACCTGTCTAAGGAGACGACACAAACCAGATCACTACCTATTATTTCAAAAAAGGCCCACAGTCAGCCAAATCATGAAGTTTCTAGAACTAACTGAGACACCCTGGGCGTGAGGACCCACTGTAGCCTTTAGGGACCTATATCGGAGCTTCAAAGATGTCACCAGGTATACTCTGTATCAGAGAGAGTTTAAGTGTAGAGAAGAGTGGGAAGCTATTAGACACTTGGCGTTCGCCATAGCCATGCTAGGCATTATGGTGTTTCCACAGGGCGACTCGATAGCCATAGACACCCGAGTGAGCTACTTAGCCCATGCTATTTTCTGTGGCATAACCAAGGACTAGGAAAGAAGATATTTTGACCTAGCCCCCATCATCCTGGCAGATATTTTTTGGGCCTTAGAAAAATGCAGGAACGGCTTTCGATACTTCCAAGGATGTAGCATGTTGTAACAATGGTGGATTATCAAACACATCAACATGGCCAAGGAGGTCCAGTATCTGAGCAACCACAACAGGGTAGACGGTCTTACAAATTATTGTCCAAACCATGGTTACATGTCCAAAGGGGCATAGGCTGGCTTATTTGAGGAATTGACTGAAGGTAGAATCCAGTGGATGTTTCCTAACTTCATCTCAGAAAATGTGGTGGTTCGGGGCAAGAACTATCCTTTTGTGCCACTAGCAGGCGTCCGAGGAATCCGTCCTTATTATCTATCTCGGGTTTTGAGGCAATTTGGTAGGAGGAAAGTGATACCTCAGGTAGGAAATCCTGAGCAATTCATCATTGAGCATATGGGGAAGAAGATTAAGAACGCCGGGGTGATCCTCAGAGAATAGAATGGTCATGTGAGTTGGGGCCCAGACACTTTAGCTCCAGACAGGTTCGAGGCAGGGTGTGACCCAGAGTATCATGAATGGC
Organism: Lycium ferocissimum; assembly: GCF_029784015.1. Taxonomy (NCBI): domain Eukaryota; kingdom Viridiplantae; phylum Streptophyta; class Magnoliopsida; order Solanales; family Solanaceae; genus Lycium; species Lycium ferocissimum. The sequence goes on along the minus strand of NW_026713648.1, from coordinate 23,352 downwards.
TAGAGGGGCACTTGGCCCGTGCATCCATCCGATGGCCTATACCCCCTCACGAGGCCTAAGAAGAGGAGCATCTGAAGGAATGTCTGGAAAGCACGGATGAGCACTTAGCCCAGACTTTAGAAGAAACAGATCCGGTGATAGTCAAGATGGAAATGTACCAAGAACGACTTCGGATTCAGACTACCCTTCGGAGGGTCAAGAAGGCCAAGATAAGCCAGGCCTCGACATTAGCCGCTAGAGGAGAACCCTGTTGATTTATTGCTTTATAATGAGTCCCTTGTCGGCTTCATCATCTTTGTAATTCTTTCAGGGAAGATATTTTTATTACTATTTTATTGACTAATGATGATTTTTCGGGGCAATGGTTCACTTTCACAAATGGCACTTGCATGCTTCAATCGTTTAGGAGAGCCTTAACTCAAAAAGGTTTTTAGGAACGCGAATAGTATAAATATCTGCCAAACTATATGAATGCTTGCTACGTGCTTCACATGCCTACTTGCTATATGTGTTATCATATATTAAGGATTGAATACATTTGATTCGATGATCTAAAACTACATATCAAAAGAAAAACCAAAAGCTTAAAACTTACCCAAATTCATCTTAATAAAAGGTTGACTTACAATGGCAAACCAAGGAGAACAAGAGATACGGACTCTGGGAGAGACAGCAAAAATATTGAGAGACAAGGTGCTACAAATGGAGAAGTACCTCCAAGAGATAGGGAGGAAAATTGAAGAAGTGGACAGATTGCTAGAGATGGTTGGGAACCCACTAGAGGGTGTACCTTAAGAACAATACTACGGGAACATCCCGAAAGGAGTAAGGGATTTACTGCTGAACTATATACCTTTAGAGAGAAGGCCTACGACGCCTAGAGAGGGAACTCCAGACGTAGTGAATAAAAGCCAAGGAGCTAGATCAGATCATTAGGTAATAGAGTCAGACCCGCAAGAGGAGTCAGAGCCTCAACCGGAAGCCTCCGTACCCGTCGAGGAGGAAGAACTAGAAGAGAAAGAGGAAGATCATCCAGATATGGAGGAGGAGGTATTAGAGCCCGTTGACATAGAGGCCGAGGGAGAGGAAGAACCCTTTGAGATATTATTACACCCCGTAGTTCTGAACGTTGAAATTCATAAGTGTTGGTCGTTTCAAGTATGGACCTTAGAGTTGCCCTCAAGAGAATATATATGATTGCATGTGTTTATCCTATGGACATGAAGGTTTAGTTCATATAATAAGCTATGGGAAGATTGGGGAGCAAGTGAATTAAGGAAAACCAAGCTTGTTGGACTTTGGAGAAAATAAGAGGGGCAATTTTGACCCTACTTGAGGAAAGGAAATATTTTTCTTTTAGTTTATGCAAAGTTTTGAGGCAAAGCAAGATCCTAAAGTGAAGTTCATGAAGTATAGTTTTCAACGCAACAAACCGCTCCAAAGTAAGGAGATATGGACGTTACACGTCGAGCTGGCAGGTCAGGAAAAATGGTCTGGGCGAAAGCGCCAGGGAGTAGCGCGAACGCGCAGAGGACGAAGGGCCAAACCAGCGCGAACGCGCCACCAATGGGCACGAACGCGCCACCAATGGGTGCGAACGCGCTGAGTACTTTTTAGGTCAGTGCAACCCAAGCTTAAAATCTTATAAAAGGGGTTACCCCCTCATTTCCTCTTCCAAAACATCCTTTAAACCTCTCTAAATTTCTACAACCATCCACCAACTTCCACACACAAAATTTTAACACAAATCGAGTATAATTCCCGGATTCTAGTCCAGACAGCGTATAGTTGCGATTATAAAATCGTATAGCGACGAGTTTTGGCTCAAATTCAAGGTGGAAAGTGAAGACATTTCAATACTAGGAGTAAGGTATGAATCTCTCCTTATTAATATTAGTTTCGGTTTATTTGGAGTTAAAACTATTAAACAGTCATAATGAGTTTGTTAGTTGAGAAAGTTGGAAAACATCGTGTGGGATGTCTTATGGAGCATAATGGTGTTGGTAATGATGTCGTTGATGTTGGTATTGTTGTTGTTGTTCTTGGTTGCTGAATTATGATTTCAGACTAGGCATATAAACAGGGGAGATGCTGCTCAAATTTCGGTAGACCTTAAATGAAATTAAATCCAAGACATAGGATGAATATATGACATTGAGCCTAACCATAATACGAATGGTTTATATGTAGATTTACGAGCTTGGAAGGATAAACGCTCAATCGCTAAGGAGACCTTAAGGCTATCCCCTTTCTTCTAAAGGCATTACTCCTACATTACGATTCCATGTATGTCTTCAATAACATCCTTGTCCCGAAAAGCTAGAAGTTCATGATTCTCAAGGTTTTTACGATATTAAAAACAAGATGTTTCTATGATGACAATGATTGCTCTTTTCTTGCGAACTTATATACATTTTCCATGATGTCCCTTTTCCCACAAGCTAGAGATTTATGATTCTTAAAGTTTATTATGACGCTAAAGATGATTATGTTTTCAAGATGATAACGATGATGATGATGATGATCCTATTTCTAGAAGTGTTAAAGCTTATGATTTTAAATGCTATGATGAGCCTATTGAGTTTACTCCATGATTTCCTTAAATTTCTCATTGTTGTTGATCTCACCTTATGAATTGTTCCTTCGAGGTGAGATATAGTGATGATGATTATTTCATAATATAAATCGGAGGTTACCGACCTGACGTCACTCCGATAGAGTCATAGCTTTGTTTGGGCTCTCATGTATGCTACTCATATTATATATGTATATTATATATATATATATATATATATATATATATATATATACCCGCAAAACGAACTACCCGATCCATACCGATATATCCCGCGTCCATATATATATATATATATATATATATATTGATGATAAGATATATGGATCGGGCTGCACGTTCCGCAACACTATTATGTTCATATGCAAGAAGAATGTTTTTTTTAAAAGGTTAAGCATGCCTGGTATCCGCCATAAGAGGCAATCAGATGTACAGGTTATCACTTTTCTCATGTTATGTTTCATGTCTCTTATTATGATATTATTCATGCCTTACATACTCAGTACACTGTTCGTACTGACGTCTTTTCTTGTGGCCGCAGTGTTCATGCCCGCAGGATCAGGTAGCCAACCAGACGGTCCAGATCAGTAGGACCTCCCCTCAGCCGCAGTCGGTGCGCTCCATTTGGCTTGGAGCTGCAGCCCTATTTGGTATGCTATCTTGATACGTAGATATATGGGTATGACAGGGTCCTTGTCCTGTCTTTTCTACAGTCTGCATTCCATAGAGGTTTGTAGACAGTGATATGTAGCCGTGATGTTATGCAGCCTTGTCGGCGCTTGTTTAGTCATACAATATATGTAGCGGCCTAATCGGCTTACACTGCTACTCTCAGTATTTATGTTTATATGTATGCGTTGGCCTTGAGTTCTTGAGACCATGTCTCTTGTGTTGATTGTCCATGAGACAGCATAGATCAGTTATAGATTGTTTATGGGCCACCAGGTTACTCAGTAAGAAGCAAATACGAGTCTAAGGGGGTGCTTGGTCAGTAGTGGTCGGGCACTCGTCACGGCTCATCGGTTGGGTCGTGACAAAAGTGGTATCAGAGCAGTTCATCCTAGGGTTGTCTATAGACCGTGTCCGGTAGAGTCCTGTTTATGGGTGTGAAGCCGGCCACACTTATAAACAGGAGGCTGCGGGGCATTTAGGAATCATTGACCTTTCCTTCTATCTTCGATAGTGCGATAGAGCCGAAGTCTAGGAAAGATCGTTTCTAACCCTTTTTCCCTTTAGGTAAGTGTAGCTTGACCAGAGATGAAGAGATCGGCTTTAGACAGTGTGGGTGCCAGGAAGGCCCCCAGGGTGGATTTGGGACCACAGATCCCAGGACCGAGTAGGTGGAGTCCTAGCTATTCTATTGAGACAGACCCTTTCGAGGACCCCGAGACGATCCCCCAGAGTTCCTGACTTCCATGGAGGAGGACTCATTGGAAGATAGTTACGAGACAGGCCCGTCTGAGGGTTCGTATGAGACGCTGGTGGAGGAGGCTCCCGAGGCTGTACCAGAGTTGAGCCCTTTAGCTTCTCCTATGGTGTAGCATTATGTTAGGGCAGCTACGCATGTAAGTGTTACCGAGTATTCTAGGCCTTTATCTTGGCCTTCGGCAAATCAGGAGTTGCTAGTATATTCGTACCCCTCGGATTCAGATAAGGCAGATGAGGAGGGCCAGACCAGTTGTTACATCTCGAAAATTTTGAGTCGTGTGAATCATGAGTAGACTAGCACGAATCTAAAGTGAACATGAGATCCTTATGAGATTAAAAAGAGTATTTGATAACTTTAAATGAGTACCTTAAGACTTTGAAGTCATAGAAATATATGGAACTAAGTTTATTGAAGGAAGTAAAATGTAAGTCGCGCTCGGAAAGGTTTTCGCTATAATTGAGCTAGTATTTATTTAGTAATGTCTTGAGGGGCTACTATCGGGCCTATTGTATGGTTAATGAAGTGTTATTCAAGTGACAAACGGTGAAGCACCACCATCTAAGGGTCACAGTGAGCTATGTTGGGGTGGCCATTTTTACAGTGCACTTTGACGGAACGTAGGAAGTTTGACGGTCCATCAAAGTGGTCGCAGGATTGCCGTCGGGTTTTTAAGTGACGCTTTATATATTTCATTTTTCCTTATTTGAGTTCATTATTTCCCTAAAATCAGATCCAAGAGCTCTCTAGAACTCTCCAAAACCCTCCCTTCAACTCCATAAACTAATCCAAGCCAAAACCCAAGAAAATCTAAAAGAATTAAGAGGTTCATGTGCTAAGAAGTTGCTAGGGCTTGTGGAGCTCATGTTTTTCCTTAGGTGTTGATGTTAGGGTTTTTCACTGTGGTGGAGTAAGTTGATTCAAGACTTGTTCTTGTGAGATTAAGGTAAGTTTTTACATCTTCTGCATATGGTTGAGGTTGTTTGAATGTTATACCATGTGGGTGAAGGAAGAAAAATGAAAATGGAGTTCAAGTAGGAATTTGAGGATACTTTGAGCTATATGTTAACTTAAATTGATATTCTTGGCATGTTATAAGTAGAACCTTGTTGTGGGTGAGGCTAATAATGTTAAGGAAGTATTGCATGTAAGTGTATATGAAGTTGTAGATATTATTATTATTAGTGACCTTGAAAGGAGTTGTGGGGATTGAATAATGCTTAGTTTGACTGCAGTCCCTTTATTGTGGTATTGTTGATAATGTCATTGTTGATTGAGAGTTGTTTTAGAATTTGGTTGAAGTAGATGAAACGGGGGAAATGTTGCCCAATCTTCGTTAACTAATGAATTATTCTAGTTCGAAATTAAGAGTATCTTTAAGGCTTAACCATGGTATGAATCCTTCTAAATGTAGATTTTCCAAGCTTCAATGGTGAACGTTAAGTAGTTAAGAAGACATAAAGGTATGTAAGGCTAACCCTTCTTTCTTAAGGCATGATCCCATTGATGTATACCTTCATGTGAAATCCATAGTATCTTCCACGATGATTTCATTCCTAGAATCACTAAAGCTCATGATCTTGATATTCTCACGATACCAGTGGTCCCATCCTATGATAGTTAATCCTTTATGGAAGGATATAATGAAAATAATGGTGATGATGATGATGTTGAGGACATGTAGGTAGTCCTATGTATATATATATTTATATATTAAAGTATGACTACTAAGAAAATCGAGCTTATATGGCCGGGTACGATACCTATCGTGCACACACCACTGCAGTTGGGTACCGATAACACTGATCCCTGGTAGGGCATGGTACGTGTAACACCGAACCTTATTACGGTCGAGTATGTAAGACACCGAACCGCCATGGTCGTGTATGTTACTTCTAGGAGTATGAATGTATGAAATGGAAGTTTCCCATTAGAAAGAGGGTAAGTAAATATGACGAACGTCGCTAGAGGTATACCTAGCCCTTTCATTTCCTTATTCGTCAATCTTATGTCAGTTCTTATGGTTTCATTATGTTACTGATCATGGTTTACATACTCAGTACATTATTCGTACTGACGTCCTTTTGTTTGTGGACGCTACGTCATGCCCGCAGGTGGGCGGCGAGACAGACTTGATCTATAGACTACTTGTTCAGGGACTGCATAGAGGAGATCCATTTCATTCGGAGCTACAACTGTTGGTATTATTCTTTAGTGTACATACATATGGGTATGTCGGGGTCCTGTCCCGTCTATATGATGTTACATACTCTTCTTAGAGGCTCGTAGACAGTTGTGTACGGTTAGATGTCATGCAGCCTTGTCGGCCTATATTTTGTACATCATTTTGTTAGCCTCGTCGGCTTGTATACATAAACATGGGCATTGTTATTGATGATGATATAAAGGTGTCGTTGCCCAATGCGATTAGTATTGTGATGTATAGAACATCATGAGTAGACTATGTGTCTCACCTAGATGTGAATATGAATGTACGATAGGAGGTGCCCGGGTGGGGTAGCACCGGGTGCCCGTCATGGCCCTCCAGTTGGGTCGTGAGAAAAGTGGTATCAGAGCAGTTCTATCCTAGGGTCTGTCTACGAGCCGTGTCCAGTAGAGTCTTTTTTATGGGTGAGTTGCACGCCACACTTATAAACCGGTGGCTACGGGCATTTTTAGGAATGAATGACCTTCTTTCTTCTTTGATCGTGCGATAGAGCCATGATATAAGGATTTCTCTTTCCTTGACCGTGTATTATGTATTCCAAAAATGTCTGTAAAGAGAAAAGCTACGGCAACCCAAAAGGGCAAGACAAAGGGCAAAAAATCGGGCCGAAAGAGTACCGCCAACGGTTATAGAGGAGGGTGAGACCCAGGATGCGGTTCAATCTCAGTCCTCTCACTCATTGCCCATTTCTGAGGAGTATGAGGGAGCCTCAGCCCCAGCTCCTCCACCAGATGCTTCAGGCCAAGATGTGAAAGAGGCCATTCATTTACTAACTCAGTTGGTTTCCGCACAGACCCAGCAGCAAGGTACAGGTCAGGGTGATAGGGCGGTTAGTGCAAGAGCCCATGATTTTATTTGCTTAAACCCACCGGAATTCTTCAGGTCAGAGCCGGATGAGGATCCTCAGAGCTTTATTGATGGGATGTTGAGGACACTACGGTTAATGCATGCTTCAGACAATGAATCGGTAGAGTTAGCATCCTATCGATTGCGGGATGTTGCAGTTCATTGGTACACGGTTTGGATGGCTTCAAGGGGAGTGCATGCATCTCCCTCGGTATGGCAAGAATTCGTGGATGCCTTCCTCCGACATTACTTGCCTCCAGAGGTTCGGCGGGCTAGAGCCGATAAGTTTTTGAATCTTAGGCAAGGAAGCATGAGTGCTTTAGATTATAGTCCCCACTTCAATTATTTGGCTAGGTATGCTCCAGCCATGGTAGCAGTTATGGGTGATCGAGTGCGCCAATTTGTGAGTCACTTGGGGCACATTTAATGGATAAATGCTTGACTGCATCCCTTCAGGACAACATGGATATTTCACGCATTCAAGCCCATGCTAAGAATTTAGAGGAAAGCCAACAACATCAAAGAAGTGAGCGTGAGTATGATAGAGGGTATAGCAAGAGGGCTAGATCTTCGAGTCCGATTAGTGAATTCAGAGGAGGGCAAAGACAGCAGTTTTCTAGGCATTCAAGCCATTCTATGACTAGTGCGCCTCCACGATTTATGGGCCAGAGATTTGATAGATCTACTCACTCTGGGCTGAGTTAGAGTTTTAGGGCTTCAGGTTCTCAGTTCAGAGGCGATTCGGGTCAGGCAAGGCCATTCGTGCCACGATGTTCCCAGTGCGGAAAGTTACATTGGGGCCAGTGTTGACTAGGTTCAGAGGTTTTCTATGCATGCGGTCGGCCAGGCCATATCATGCGTGATTGCCCCTCGATTGGTGGTAGGAGTAGGGTCCAGCCTTCGCGATCGGCAGCTGGGTATTCATCATCTATACGCCCTATGGGGCAATGTTCTCAGGCACCAGACAACCATGGTAGAGTTAGAGGGAGAGCTCCCAGTTCTAGTGGTCCTCAGCGCCGTATTTATGCCTTGGCTGGGCGACAGGATCTTGAGTCTTCCCCTGATGTCGTCACAGGTATATTATCGGTATTTTCTCATGATGTATATGCTTTGATATATCCGAGCTCCACATTGTCATATGTTACTCCCTAAATTGCTAGTTGATTTGGGTTAAAACTGGAGTCAATCAAACCTTTCGAGTTATCGACACCCGTTGGTGAACCGGTAATAGCTAGTCGAGCATATAGAAACTGTGTAGTTGTGATTTGTGACCATCATACCATGGTTGATTTACATGAGTTAAAAATAGTGGACTTTGGTGTTATTATGGGCATGGATTGGTTGGCTTCTTGCTACGCCAATGTTGATTGTAGAATAAAAATGGTTCACTTCCAGTTTCCGGGAGAATCATCTTTGCAATGGAAGGGGAATACAGCGTCCCTGAGAGGTAGGTTTATTTCCTATCTCAAGAAAAATGATTAATTGTAAAGGGTGTATTTACCATCTAGTTCGATTTCAAGATGTAGAAGCCGAATCGTCGACCCTCCAAGCCTCCCTCCTGAACGGGAGATTGATTTTGCTATTGACGTGCTACCGGATACAAAACCCATATCCATTCCTCCTTATATAATGGATCCCGCAAAATTAAAAGAGTTGAAGGAGCAATTGAAGGACTTGCTTGAAAAAGGTTTTATTAGGCCTAGTTCTTCCCTGTGGGGAGCACTCGTGTTATTTGTGAGGAAGAAAGATGGCTCCTTGCGAATGTGCATTGACTACAGGCAACTGAACAAGGTGACGATCAAAAATAAATATCCGCTTACAAGGATTGACGACTTATTCAATCAATTGCAGGGTGCCAAATGGTTTTCAAAAATAGATTTGAGATCCCGGTGTCATCAGGAGAGTTAGGGAGAAAGATATTCCTAAGACAAAACGCGCCAGAACAAGATATGGCCATTTTGAGTTCCGGGTAATGTCATTTGGGCTAACTAATGTGCCGGCAGTATTTATAGATTTGATGAACCAAGTGTTCAGGCCTTCCCTAGATTTGTTTGTGATAGTGTTCATTGATTGTATCCTGGTATATTCTCGATCCGAAGTAGAACATGCGGATCATCTGCGTACCATCCTTAAGGTTCTCCAGACTCGAGAGTTATTCACCAAATTTTCTAAGTGTGAATTTTGGTTGAATTCGGTGACCTTTTTGGGGCATGTTATTTCAGCCGATGGTATTCGGGTAGATACGCAAAAGATTGAGGCCGTGAAGACTTGGCCAAGGCCCACAACACCTACGGAGGTTCGTAGTTTTCTGGGCTTAGCAGGTTATTACAGGAGGTTTGTCGAAGGCTTTTCTTCTATCTGTGCACCACTCACGAAGTTGACCCAGAAATTAGCGAAATTTCAATGGATGGATGCTTGTGAACGTAGTTTCCAAGAGCTAAATAATAGATTAACTTATGCCCCAGTTCTGACGCTACCAGAAGGGTATGTTGTCTATTGTGATGCTTCGGGCGTTGGATTAGGATATGTATTGATACAGCATGGTAAGGTAATTGCCTACACCTCAAGGCAGTTGCGCAAACATAAAAAGAATTATCTGACCCATAATCTTGAGTTGGCTGCAGTGATTCGTGAATTGAAGATGTGGAGGCATTATTTGTACGATGTCCATGTGAATATCTATATGGATCATAAGAGCCTTCAGTATATTTTCAAGCAGAAGGAATTGAATTTGCGGCAAAGGCGATGGTTGGAGTTATTGAAAGATTCTAATGTTAATAACCTATATCATCCCGGGAAAGCAAATGTTGTGGTCGATGCTCTTAGTCGTAGATCCATGGGAAGTTGCTGTTATGTTCAGCCAGAGAAAAGAGAGTTAGCTCGTGAGCTCCAGCAATTAGCTAGCCTAGGAGTACAGGCAGTGGACTCAGGCAATATGGGAGCTACCATTCAAAATTCAGCGGTCTCGTCACTAGTGGTTAAAGTAATCGAGCGCCAGTATGAGGATCCCATGCTAGTTCATTATAGAAATACACTCCCTTAGAAGAAGAAGTCATCCTTTGAGATTTCGGGAGATGGAGTTCTCCGATATCGAGGCAGGTTATGTGTTCCCGATGTCACAAGGTTACGTCAACAAATTTGGAAAAAAGCCCATTGTTCTCGTTATTCCGTCCACCCCGGAGCAACGAAAATGTATCATGATCTTAAATCTATATATTGGTGGAATGGGATGAAAAAAGACATAGCGGAATTTGTATCCCAATGTCCTAACTGTCAACAAGTGAAAATTGAACACCAAAAGCCCGGTGGATTGTTACAAGCTATAGAGATCCCGACTTGGAAATGGGAAGTAATTAACATGGATTTCATTACAGGCTTACCCCGTTCTCGACGCAAGTATCATTCTCTATGGGTGATTGTAGATAGACTCACGGAGTTAGCTCATTTCTTACCGGTTAGAACTACATATGTAGTAGAAGACTATGCAAAGCTTTATGTTAAAGAGATAGTGCGACTTCACGGTGTTCCAAAGATATATTAACTTGAATAGAGGGACTCAATTCATAGCCAATTTCTGGAAAACTTTCCAAGAAGGTTTGGGGACTCAGGTGAGTCTTAGCACAACACTTCACCCGCAGACTGATGGACAAGTTGAACGTACCATTCAGACCCTTGAGGATATGCTACGGGAATGTATATTGGATTTTGGAGGTAGTTGGGATGATCATTTACCGCTTATTGAGTTTGCTTGCAACAACAGTTATCATTCTAGCATCCAAATGGCCCCGTATGAGGCTTTATATGGGTGCAAGTGCAGATTTCCAATTGGGTGGTTTGAAATAGGAGAGACCAAATTGATAGGGCCAGACTTGGTCCAGCAAGCTATAGAGAGAGTCAAGCTTATACAGGATTGACTATTAACGGTCGACCGAGTCGTCGAAGTCCTATGCGGATAATCGTCGAAGGGACTTAGAGTTCCAAGTGAAAGATTGGGTATTCTTGAAGGTGTCGCCAATGAAAGGCGTAATGAGATTTGGCAAAAAGGGAAAGCTTAGTCCTCGGCATATTAGACCTTATGATGTTGTACGCAAGGTAGGCCAAGTGGCTTATGAATTATATCTACCTTCGGATTTGGAGTCAGTCCATCCGGTTTTCCATGTATTGATGCTTCGTAAGTGCATTGGAGATCCTTCTAGAGTTGTATCAGCATATGATGTTCAAGTTACTGAGCAATTATCCTACGAAGAAGTTCCCATTGCCATTCTAGATAGGCAAGACAGTAGAGACTCGAACCAAAGATGTAGCTTGAAGTTAAGGTCTTATGGAGAAATAATAATAGAGAGGAAATGACTTGGAAAGCAGAAGAAGATATGAAGTTTAGGTACCTGCATTTATTTTCGCCTCCAGAGAAGACTCAGGCAGAGATGCCATTGTCCTCAGGTATATAGTGCTTGCCTTGATGCTTTCCTAGTCATGAGTGGCCATGGTTATTATTGTTGTTGTTGTAGCCCTATGAGGCGATATATTTTGGGTTGCTATGACAGGATGGTAGTGTCATATTACAGGGGAAACTCTGGCATAATTTTTGTAAAATCTCTAAGAATTTAACATTCAAGAACGAATGTTCCTAAGAGGGGAAGAATGTTACATCTCGAAAATTTCGAGTCGAGTGAATCATGAGTAGACTAGCGCGAATATAAAGTGGACATGAGGTCCTTATTAGATTAAGAAGAGTATTTGATAACTTTAAGTGAGTACCTTAAGACTTTGAAGTCATAGAAATATATGGAACTAAGTTTGTTGAAGGAAGTGAAATGTAAGTCGCGCTCGGAAAGGTTTTCGCTATAATTGAGCTAGTATTTATTTAGTAATGTCTTGAGGGGCTGCTATCGGGCCTATTGTATGGTTAATGATGTGTTATTCAAGTGCCAAGAAGGTTCCATAAGGATTGGGAGTCAAACGAATCGAAAGGAGAAACTTTTCGAAAGAGGGCACTTTGACGGACCATTTGACGGACCGTATAATATTTGACAGCTCGTCAAATGGTGAAGCACCACCGTATAAGGGTCACAATGAGCTATGTTGGGGTGGCCATTTTTACGGTGCACTTTGACTGACCGTAGGAATTTTGACGGTCCGTCAAAGTGGTCGCAGGATTGCCGTCGGTGTCACGACCCGACGAGGGTCCATGACGGGTACTCGGAGCTAATTACTGAGCACCACTCATTCTAATGCTCATCAAACTTGTCCTGCATACATTTATTGTCCTCACACATCTAATCATAAGGAAAACCATTTGCCAATTTCAAGCATTTCTGCCTTTATATACATAAGCCCTTCGACTATCAAAATAATATATACAATGAGGGAAATCATGAGACCATATCACCCATACATACATATCTACGAGCCTCTACTAGAGTACTAGACATAAGGCCGGGACAGGACACTGCTGTGCCCAAAAATGTACACAAAATAATAAATCAAATAACACCTCCGGAATAATGGAGTGCTCTCGTAAATCTGCTGGTCAACTCCTATGAATCTAGGTCGCCTCCCTGTCTGCCTGTGGGCATGAACACAGCGTCCAAAGAGAAGGACGTCAGTATGAACATTATACTGAGTATGTAAGGCATAAGAAATAACAACATATCAATAAATAACGAAACATCAAATAGAGAACAACCTGTAGCTGACTGTCACTTAAGAAGGAAATAATGCATGCTAACTTACTTCATAAACATCCTCATGTCATGTATACATATACATATATAAGCTGCCCGACTATATAGGTACGGTGTGATAATCATTAGCCCGCGTCCAGGCCTCCCGCATCCGAGGAAACCATCTCATGCCGCCCACTAGTGGTGTCTGCCCACATGGTGTATACGTTGTTTGCCTTAGCGCTATCTGCCTGGCCATATAGGCACGGTGTAATATCATCATCATGTACTCATCATAATGCATGCATAGGAACTCAAAGATAACTATACTTTATCGAGGTGACATGAGGTCGTGAACCCCCGATTCCATTATGGAGTTTTATAAGCATTCTACCTCACCTTGAAGGAATTAGCATATCAGGTGAGTGTAGCACAAAGAACGACATCAATTAATCATAATTAGGATCATTAGCTTTGTAGAAGCATCATATCATGAACTTTAGAATCTTTAGACTTAAGCTCATCATCATCATTATCATACTCATAACGTATTTCTTATCTTTATCTCATGTGAGGCTCTTCATGAACATAGACTCGTAATTTCCGAAATGTAAGAAGGTCATAGAGAATAAGGGAAAATCATGTCATAAGATTCATGCCTTAGAAAGGAAGGGACTATCACTTAAACGTTCCTCTTCAATATTCAAGTTTCTACCTTTAAAAGAGTTCATACTAATATTAGATAATTGATAACGTAAACACGCTTTGAACTAAAGCTAGAAAATTAAAGATCTCCTTTGTTTATACAACTTTCTCCATATCATATATCAACTCCCAATCATCAATGATGACATTCCTAATATCTTAATCAATAACTTTTGTCAAGTTCATCATTATCCAACTCCCACAACTCCCTCTCAAGGTCATCCATAATCATGATCATACTACAACATTACATTCGTCCCCATCTAATGTTTCTTCTATGTTCTTAACATCATTCATAACATAATTATAATCATAACATATAAAGAATCGTGATTCATATTAATCTACTACTCAACGTTGTCACTATTCTCATGTTTGTAACCCATTTTCTACTTCCTTCCATAATCCAAGTCTTTCAACCTCTCAATACTTTAAACAACATGGAATTATCATAAAACTTACCTTTGATTAAGCAGAATGAGTTTTGGATAGCAAATACTCCACTTGAGGAAAACCTAGTTACACTTCCAAAGGGATTTCTTGCCTTGGATGAACCCTAGTGAGCTTCTTGCACTTGATTCACTTGAATTTATGATATGAACCTTTGATTTCCTTTGTATTCTTGAAGATGAAATATGTAGAACCGTCTAGAATTCTTGAGAGAGATGGAGAAGTGGAAAGAATGAGAAAATAAGAGTGGGAACATGTATTTATACTTGCAACTTATTCAGCCCGTCGGGTATTATACGGACCACTTATATGGTCCGTATAAGTGTCCGTGGTTCACCATTAGGGAAAACATCTTCCTGTTGGGTGTTATACAAACCCTTATACGGACCGTATAATGTTATACGGACCGTACAAGAGGTCGTATAACCCCATTTCTCAGAAATTGTTCCATCGTTCGTTTGATCTTCAATCCTTATGAAACCTTCTTGACACTTGTTTAACACTTCATTAACAATCTAAGGAGTGTTATAACTCTTCTTTACGACATCATCAAGTCAAAATTAACTCGATACTTTACACATCCTTCTTCAAAATACAACTTGTGCTCAACATTCTTTAACGAACTTTCTTCTCTTACTTCCAACGCCTTTGGAATCTTAATTAAAATCATTAAATAACCTTTCTTACTTATAGAAACATCGTGTAATCCTTACCCTGCGTTTGCCTATTCACTAGGCAATGACATGAAACTTTTCTGAGGTGTAACAGTCGGGTTTTTAAGTCACGCTTTATATACTTAATTTTTCCTCATTTGAGTTCATTATTTCCCCAAAATCAGATCCAAGAGCTCTCTATAACTCTCCAAAACCCTCCCTTCAACTCCATAAACCAAACCAATCCAAGCCAAAACCTAAGAAAATCTAAAAGAATTAAGAGGTTTAAGTGCCAAGAAGTTGCTAGGGCTTGTGGAGCGCATGTTTTTCCTTGGGTGTTGATGTTAGGGCTTTTCACTTTGGTGGAGTAAATTGATTCAAGACTTGTTCTTGTGGTATTAAGATAAGTTTTTACATCTTATACATATGGTTGAGGTTGTTTGAATGTTATACCATGTGGGTGAAGGAAGAAAAACGAAAATGGAGTTCAAGTAGGAATTTGAGGATACTTTGAGCTATATGTTAACTTGAATTGATATTCTTGGTGTCACGACCCAGCTAGGGGCCGCGACAAATACCCGGGGCTGACCACGAGCACCGCTCTTTTCCTCACTCGTCATAACCATTTTACATTTCTTTATCTTCTATTATATCATAATCATAACACAGTCATTTTCCATTTGAAAAGAAAACACAACTTATATTATATACATATGCCTCGCTAGATCGACAACATAATATGTACACATATGCCAGGATAATATAGTGAGACCATCTGACCCACACTACGTATCTACGAGCCTCTCGGAGAACTAGACAGATACATATATTCACAAAAGCATAAGCCGACCGGCACCTCCGAAATAGTGGAGTGCTCCTGCGCAAATCTGCCGAAAGCTCTAATGTCGGTCGTGTCGTCTTCCCGCCACTGTGGGCATGAACACGGCGTCCAAAGAAAATGGACGTCGATGCGAATGTTGTACCGAGTATGTAAAGGCGGAATGAAATAAACGTGATAGAAAATCATAAGTCATAAGGTGAGAGCAAACCTGCGCGACCCTTGAGAACGAATGTATTTCCTACATACATCATATGTCATACATACACACTTGTCCTACGCTTATCGTCATACCTATCGCATATCCCACATATACACACTCGTCGTACTCGTATCGTCATAGCATATACGCCAAGATATCACATAATCGTCATCGTAACACAGTATCTGCTCACGCATATCAAACACAGTCATAATGCAACACAGTCATGATGCAGCGCAATCACGTACTCGGCCATCTAGGCTTGATACCATGCGTACTCGGCCATATAGGCTCGATAGGGTGCGTACTCGGCCATATAGGCTCGATCATAGGCGTACTCGGCCATGTAGGCTCGATTACCTGCGTACTCGTTATCATCACATTCACCGTAAACACATATCGTGACTTTCCATAAATCATATATTTAACTTAAGGACGATCTGTTAGGAATAGCATCGGGCCCATGGCGTGGATCTCATTACATATATCGCGTTCTTATCATTATTACCCCCTTCCATATGTTTATCTATCATATCACTCGTAGACTCGTCATTACTAATCGTCTCGTGAGCATATCATGGCACTACCACGATTACTCATCATGATTCATCATATCGCGTGCATAGGACTTAGGGACAATTGTACTTTATCGGGGTGACGTAAGGTCGTGAACCCCCGAGTCCATTATGGAACAATTATGAACGTTATGCCTCACCTTGAAGGAAGTAGCATATAAGGTGAGAGTATACTAGCTCCATAGGAACATCATATCGTAGGCTACGGCACCTCTTAGCCTCAAGCTTATCATTCATTAACACACTCATAGCACATCTCTCATTCCATATGGCTATTTATAAACAAGAACTTATAGTCTTCTAGGAGATAGAAAATTCATAAAGAAGAAGGAAATCCATAGCATAAGATCATGCCTTAGAAAGAAGTGTTGAGCCCCACATACCTGTTTAACCTCTTATCAGCTACACTTATTCGTCCAAGCTCGTAAATGTTATATCCCGTATTTTTGAACGTCGGATTATTTGTAAGCTGAGGTGGGGCCCACACGTTAAGATTTTTTTTTGGAACATGTGACAAGTTATATGAATCACGTATGTAAAGTTAAACACAACTCATGAAGGACCCTTGGGCCAAATCAAAGTGGAAGCCCTCCAAACGAATATTTTTAAGTAACATTTTCGGGTGACCCTAACTTATATTATAAGTTTGGAATTTGGAAAAATACTAAGAAAATATTCTAACCATAAAAAGGTGACGTCGGTACAAGGATATATGGACGTTTTAAGGTGAAATCAGTGGCTAAAGCCCAACTCGGGCCCAACCGGGTTAGGCCCATGACCCATGTTATTTAAGTGATATTTCATCCCTTCCCTCCTCATTTTAAGATCTGGAACAACCAGAAAATTCTGGAGAGATAGAGAAAAAAGGGCCTTGGAGAAGAAAAACCAATTTTGACCAAAATCCGAGCGCCGAATCCCGAAGCCCATGAAGGGAAAAGTGTTGTCGTTGTCTTCAATTTGAGCTAAAAAATCAACCAAGGAGGAGAGTGATAACATGGTGGCTGCCTACTTAAGGTATATGCCCTTTCCATTGTTAACAAGTTTATTTAAAGATTTAACGGATTAGGACGGAAGAAATAGCGATATAAATTCGCTATTTGCTCCGTACACTTTCTAATTTTATTTAGTATTTTGATTGTTGTTGTGTTGTGGATTTCATGTTGTTAAATGAAGATTTAATGGTTTGAAATAAAGTTATAATCGCTCGACATTAGTATGGTTTCTTATAATTGTGGGAATAATGTTGCTAATATGTAAATGTTGGTGTAGTTTATGAATTTGGAAGAAAGAAATGTGTTGTAATTATTCTTGTTGGATTTGAAAGAATTTGGGTAGTGTATGTGTTGGTGAGCCGCTTGAAATATTGTGCGGGTTGTCGAAGTGTTCTAGAATATTGTTGAATGGTTTTCATTAGTATTTGAATGTGTGAACAATTGTGAATTGGATATAACAAATGTTTTTGATTATGTAAAAGGAGCCTAATGTTGGAATGTATTTTGAATAAATTGTTGAAGTTGGAGATATATTGAATTCTTTTGTTGTTGTTAAATTGGCTTATATCCTCGGGATGGTGTGTTCGCTAAATTTATAGGGCAAGATTGAAATTTTAAGTCTCATGAATAGTAATGGGTAAATGCGACCAAATTGCATTTTGGCGAACTTGGACCAGAAGAGCGGAAAACTATAAGGCACTATGTCTTAGACGTAGTAAGCTTGAATATGTGCCTCGGGACAATTCCTTTCTTTGAAATTCGAGATTGAAATTAACTACTATTCATTCGGTAGAATTGAATTAGAAATTGTGTGAAATGATGGAAGAGCTCCCTAAACATTTAGAACTTTGTAAGTAGGACCCGACTAACCAAAGGCCGCTTGTTTAGCTACCTCATTATGTTCTATAATGTACGTGGTGGTGCGACAATGTTCCTAATATGATTATTACCTCGATTTTCCAAAAATGGCTTCGGGAAACGCAGTTGTGGTTCCCGATGATTTTTAAAGAACTAGTTTTGTACAAAGGAACACAAAATTGATTTTTCTAAAACCACTCCGACGGGGGTGTGAGGTTTTAATATTTAGACTTTCTAAAACCACTCCGAAGAGGGGTGCGGTGGCCTCAGCTATAAGCTATAGCCCTTAAACATCCGCCCAGGTAAGGTACAGCATCGATTTAATTCTTTTCAAAACCACCCGAAAGGGGTGCGAGATTTTACTATTTCATTTCACTTACTACTTATGTTTACATTATCATTACTAAAATGCCCGATTATTATTATGCCGGAAGCGGCATTCTTTATTATTATGCCGATACCTATCGTTGTTATTATGCCGGAAGCGGCAATGCCCGAATGGGCCATCTTTATTACTACGCCGGAAGCGGCCGTCCGAAGGGACTATTTCATTGAAGGTCGGAAGAGACGCACGGGTTAGATTGCATCCTTTACTTAAGATGTGTGTGTTCATTTGCATTATTCACTTAGGGATTACATGAGACCTATATATATATATATATATTTATGCTTCTTCCAGCGAAGGCTGCAGGTATTGAATTTGATTTGCGATTTCTTCTCTCTTAAATTAAGTTGCGGTTATTATGTCATCGCCATATTCAAGACATTCTTCGACCCCTTTCTTCGGGGGCGCGCGTTCATGCCACGCGTGTACCCGCACGAGTAAAAGACTTTGCTAGGGAGTCGTTCAGCCGGGGATTATCCATCTCGGTTCGGAGTGCTGTGTCGAGTACTTATGTCATGGTATTTGTACATCCTAGAGACTTTGCGGACAAAGGTGTCCTATAGTGCGTCGGGAAGTGCGAATAATTTGTAAATGTTAAAAGAGATGTATTTCAAATGATTGTTGTTTGAAAAGTTCCATGTTTTAAGAAGTTTTCGAAATGGCGTTTTATTTTGTCTAAGGGTTCGCTCGACTGCGAGGAGAGTCGGGTGCCCATCACACCCTAGTTTGTGACCTAAATTTGAGAGGATTCACACTAATGTTAGTCCTCTTATCACACACTTATCCCAAGTGTCAAATTATATTATTCTATATTCTACCGAAAATCGGCAAGATCTCCTAGCCCGAATTCTCAATTCAGCAACCAACAACAACAATAACAATACCAACATTATTCACAATATTTCCAACTCCAAAATATCCCATAGAACAGCCCACATGCTATTTTCCAACTTTCATAAGTAAACAACTCAAAGATACAATCATTTAATCACGCCTTTCGTCGTTTAAACCGGGTATTAACACAAATAGAAGAAGATTCATACCTTTATCCCTTTAATATTGCTTTATCTTCACTTTTCCACACTAATTTTAGGCCACCACACGCCGTTATACGATTGAAGAAAAATTTAGTGGTGGAAAGTTGGGGATTATTCTGGAAAATTTCGGGATGTTTTTTGAGTGTTTTGGCTGAAAAATGGGGGTTAAACCTCTTTTATAAGGTTCTGGATTCTGCCCGCATAGTGTTGCTCAGGCGCGTTCGCACCGCTTTCGCGCGGAGTTAAATTTATTCAAGAAATGGTCATAACATTTGATACCGCTATCGTATGAGGTCCCACGACCTATGGTTGGAAAGATTTTTCAATTATCTAGAACTTTTATTTTGGGAGTTTTCCAGAATTCCAAATTTATAATACCGTTTTTGCCCCTCTAAGTCAGATCACCCGAAAATATTTCCTTAAATCGTCTTTTTGAAGAGGCTTACACTCATTTTTGGCTTATGGGTCCTTCTTAGGACTTTCTCAACTTTCTATGTACTACTCATATGTATTTTCATATGTCTTTTATAACACTCCGAAGTGTGGGCCCCACTTGGCGAGCAATAATGAGAACTTCTTAGTAAGCGCCATACGAACCAATGCACCTCATATAGTCTCCAAATATCACGTATAGGTTGTTATTACCTTCTTATAGTATAGCCTTTATCCCGAACCTGGTCCTCAAACTTTTGTTCAGCGCGTTCGAGCCACGTGGTGGCGCGTTCGCGCTGTTTTTGGCACTTAGCCTTCTGCACGTTCGCGCCACTCCCTGGCGCGTTCGCGCAGACCAATTTCCCGGTTCGCACTTGAAATTTTGTTTCGTCCATATCTCCTTACCCCCGATGTCCGATTGAGGAGCCGTTTATTCCGTTGGAAACTAGACTTCCCGAACTTCACTTTTTAGACTTTTACTTTACTTCAAAACTCTTGATATACTGAAACATATTATTCCTTCCATTTGAACCAAAATTTCCGTATCATACCCTGCCTAACTTTCCTTTAGAGCTTCGGAAGCTTAACCTCCTTAATCCTAGCGTAACTTTACTCTTCCTTTGGCCCCTACCAAGCCGTCTCCTGTTTGATAACGCGATTTTTTTTTTCGGGGTGTAACATTCTTCCCCCCTTTTGGAACATTCGTCCTCGAATGTTAAAATATTCGGGAATTTAGAAAATTTCGCCGCAGCCTCCCCGTAACTTAGCACTACCAACTCGTCACAGAACCCATAATATTACTGCCTCACAGGGCCATAACACAATACCGATATAATTTGGCCACACACGACCTACATGCTTAAATTAAAAGAGAAGCATACATACCTTGTCATCTCGCCGTTTCATCACACCTTTCATCTGGATCTCTATATCTCATCAATTCTCCTCCCTTGCTCAACGGTAACATTAAGTCTCCTATGGCTTGCGAATCTACCTCATTTGATCTCATTGGCGAAGTATATCTCACGTGATCCGTACACATACACACTTACACATATACATATAAGGTCGTAGGTATATTTTAATGTCATAGTTATCGCGGTTCATTACACCTATCCATTTTCATCATAAGATCTTATCACTAAATCTCCATACTTGTGCTCTTCTTACTCGCTTCCCCCCTTTTAAGGGTTCTACCTATACCATTCTTAAACCCCTTATCTCGCTATTAAATCTTTACTTCTTATATCCCTCACTATACTACATCTTAGTCATCCGTTCCTCGTAATCTATAGCTATGATAATCGTGTAGGAGGCTTAACATACTCGTATCTTCCCTCTTCTCTTTACTCTATACATAAGTGTTCTTCTTATAGTCGTAATCATCATCATCGCTATCATCACTCTTCACATCTTACGTCCTTAAACTTGAGGACCATAATACCACATATCATTCTTTCCCCATTACCATCGCTACATAATATAACTTCTCAATTTATACTTGCTTATTGCTACAATTATTTAATCTTCCTTTAGCACATAATCAAAAATGTAGATATACCTGTGACGGCATCGGGGAGTGACTCGGATCCCTCGCTCGCCGCCCAATGCATACGTACGATGCGAGGACCACTTGAATTAGACGCTCTCCCCCTGCGTCTGCCCCGCCCGTTAATGTCCGGGAGTCTTGTCTCGAGGGGCGCATGAGGACGAAGATCCGCCGCGGATCCCGTGGGGGTGGACCGCACGCCCGCCACCTCGAAATGGGCACTCTCTCGTAATATGACCTGGCCCGGCCACAACTATAGCAAACATCCGACCCCACTCGACATGGTCCCCGATGTTGCTTACCGGTGACCTGGGTACATTATGGTATGGACGATCTTGTTTGGCCCGAATCACTTCTATCCGAGAACCCGGACTCTTCGAAACTCGACTCGGTCCGGAATGAATGGAGTAATCGGACCGTGACCTCGAGTGTCTAGAATATGGCTTCCTCGATCTTCCTCATACTGCTATCGGCACCCATGGATCTGGCCCTCATACCTTGCCCCTGGTCACCTCCACGTTCACCCCTTTGCGGCTGTTGTTGCTCTTCTAAATTTTGGGCATGGGCCTGAATGCGGGAAATATCCATCCCGTCTTGCAATGAAGCCGTTAAACATTCTCTATATAAATGTGGCCCTAAGCCGCTCACAAATCTGTGCACCCTATCCCCCACGTCAGCCACCATGGCTGGAGCATATCTAGCCAACGAATTAAACTGAAGGCTATACTCCCGGACACTCATACTGCCTTGCTTTAAATTTAAGAACCTATCCGCTCTAGCTCGGCGGACCTCGGGTGGCAAATAATGACGAATAAAGGCATCAACAAACTCTGGCCACACGGGAGGGCGCATTTTTCTTGCCTCGACGCTCTCCAATTATTGTACCATAGAACCGCCACATCCCGAGTCTATAAGATGCTAACTCCATCGATTCGGTTTTCGAGGCATGAATAATCCTCAATGTTCTCAACATTTCATCAATAAAGCTTTGAGTCTTCATCCGGCTTCGACCCGAAAAACTCCGGGGGATTCAAGCTCATGAAATCACGGGCTCTAGTACTAGTGGCCACTGCCACTCAAGCCCGAATCTTGCCGGCTTGTGCTCGGGTGGCAACTATCCGTGTCAATAAATTAATGGCCTCGGCCACTTGTTGACCCGAAGCAGGATGGCGGAGGAACCGGGGGTACGGGAATCGAAGATGGCTTAAGCCCCTTCTCGCTCTTCCGTAACGGGCGGAGTAGTGGAGGCACTAGATGGAACCTCATCATGTGATTTGCCCTCATCTATATTCATAGGCAGCTCTATTTCTGCCTGCCTCCTCGTCGTAGTCTCACCTCTCTGGGCGGCTTTAGCTTTTCCCTTTGGCGGCATTTCTGAAATCACAACATACTCATTAGGGAGGAATTTCATCTTATAATTTTTGGCTCTATCGCACGATCTCATATAAAGAAAGATGGTCATTTTTCCTAAATGCCACTCAGCAGCCGCTTGTTTATTAGCGTAGCGCGCAACACACCATAAACAAGACTCTACTAGACACGGCTCGTAGACACTTCCTAGGACTGAACTGCTCTGATACCACTTTTGTCACGACCCAGCTAGGGGCCGCGACGAGTATCCGGTGTCACGACCCAACTAGGGGCCGCGACGGGTACCCGATACTTGTACCGAGCACCCCTTAGTTCTTATCATTCTCTTGCTACTAATGGGCCACATAAATTATACTGCTACTTATTTACTTAGCATTATCATTATCAACACTATTAAGAACATGTATTAATAAACTTTACTGACTTAATATACATCGACGGGGAATAAACATTATACAAAGCACCTGACTGAACATATCTGTCTACGAGCCTCTAAACAAAATACATAAAGTAATGAGAAGGGCCGGATGCTGCCGTGCCCGCATATGTACACAAAAGTAGTACCACT
>NW_026713647.1:0-26041 GCF_029784015.1 Lycium ferocissimum | reverse complement strand
GTCATATGTCCTTTATATAAACCCCATCATGTGGGCCCCACCTCCCTTACGATCACAAGTAGCTATATATATCTTTTAACGTATCATTCCTATCATATTGTACGAATTCCAAATATTATACTCATGCTATCCTCATGCTAATAAAGAGAATTTCATCCTTTATACTTGTAATATTTGCTCCTCCTTGAGCTCACATTAAGCCGTCTGCAGCCTTAGTAACGCGAAATTTTCTAGGGTGTAACAAAAATTCACCATGTTTAACTCATGTAAGTCAACCTTAGTATGATGGTCACAAATCACAATTATGCAGTTTCTATATACTCGGCTAGCTATTACCGATTCACTAACGAGTGTAGACACTTCAAAAGGTTTGATCGACTCCGGTTTGACTCTAAACCGACCCGTAATATACGGAGTAACATATGACAATATGGAGCCCGGATCTATCAAAGCATATACATCATGAGAAAATACCGATAATATACCTGTGACAACATCAGGAGAAGACTCAAGATCTTAGCGTCCAGCCAAAGCATAAATACGGTGTTGAGGACCGCTAGAACTGGGGACTCTCCCTCTGCCTCTACCATGGCCGACTGGCGCATGTGAACCTGGACCCATAGGGCGTATAGATGATAAAGATCTGGCTACCGACCCTAACGGCTGGGTCCTACCTCTACCACTAACTGAGGGGAAATCGCGCATAATATGGCCCGGCCGACCACATGAATAGCAAACCTTTGAACCCAATCGGCACTGACCCCAATGTGACTTCCCACACTGGGAACATCGTGGCACGGGTGGCCTCGCCTGACCCGAATCACCCCTGAATTGAGATCCTGAAAAGCTCTGACTCAGCCTGGAATGAGTAAATCTATCAAATCTCTGGCCTGAAAACCGTGGAGGCGCACTAGTTATAGAATGGCCTTAATGCCTCGAAAACTGCTGTCTGTGCCCGCCTCTATACTCACTCATCAGACCCGAAGATCTAGCCCTCTTGTTATACCCTCTATCATGCTCACGCTTACTTCTTTGTTGTTGTAGGCTTTCTTCTAAATTTTGAGCATGGGCCTGAATGCGTGAAATATCCATATTGTCCTGAAGAGATGCAGTCAAGCACCTATCCATCAAATGTGGCCCTAGGCCTTTCACAAATCGGTGCACTCGGTCACCCATATCGGCTACTATGGCCGAAGCATACCTAGCCAAAGAATTGAAGCGAAGACTATACTCTAAAGCACTCATGCTTCCTTGCCTCAAATTAAGAACTTATCTGGCCGCAGCTCGCCGAACTTCTCCGGAGACAAATAATGTCGGAGGAAGGCATCTACAAATTCTTGCCACCGGGGAGGCGCATCGTTCCCCGTGAAGCCATCCAAACTATGTACCAATGAACCGCAACATCCCTCAATCTATAGGATGCTAACCCCACCGATTCTTGTGTCGAAGCATGTATCAATCGAAGTGTCCTCAACATTCCATCAATGAAATTTCGAGGGTCCTCATTCAAATTTTGATCTAAAGAATTCGGCGGGTTCAAGCTAATCAAATCACGGGCCCTCGCACAATTCCCCATCACTTTGCTCCCGACACTTTGCCGCCGAGTCCGGGCGAACTAATCGAGTAAGCAAATGAATGGCCTCTTTACATCTTGGCCGAAGCATCCGGTGGAGGAGCCGAGGTGCCGGGGCCTGGGCCGAGGATCCTCACGCTCCTCAAAAATAGGCACTGGATGGGAAGACTGAGATTGAGCCGCATTCTGGGACTCACTTTCCTCTACAACCGCTGGCGGTGCTCTTCTAGCCCGCTTTTCTGTCACTGTCTTGCCCTTTTGGGCTTCCGTAGCTTTTCTCTTTACAGGCATCTCTGAAATACATAACACACGGTTAAGGAGAAGGAAGTTCTTATATCATAGCTCTATCGCACGATCTTATGAAGAAAGAAGGTCATTCATTCCTAAAATACCGTGACTTCTTGTTTATAAGTGTGGCGCGCAACACACCCATAACCAAGACTCCCATCGGACACGGCTCGTAGACACACCCTAGGATTTAACCCGTTCGATACCACTTTTGTCACGACCCAACCGGAGGGCCGCGACGGGCACCCGGTGTTAACCCACCCGAGCACCTCTTAACATGCTTTTACATTTTCATCTAGGTGAGCCACATAACTAAATTATACTTTCCATCCATTATTCATACTAAATCCCATTGGGCAACAATACATTTATATCATCATTAGCAACTCTGCCCACGTCAACGTGCATAAGCTGACGAGGTTAACAAAACACAAGACTAGCCGACAAGGCCAAATACATCTAACCATATACACATGTCTACGAGCCTCTAAGGGGAGTATGTCATATCATATAGGCGGGATAGGACCCCGCCATGCCCATAAATATGTACACAAAAGAAAAATACCAAAAGTCGTAGCTCAAAATGAAATACAGCTCCGCTATATAGTCCCCGAGTAATAAAGCTATGGATCAAGTCTCGTCTCCCCGGCCACCGCGGGCATGACGCGCGTCCACAAACAAAAGGACGTCGCATTTAAGAAAGTACTGAGTATGTAAAGCATGATCAACATCATTATGAAAGCATAATAGACAACATAAGAAATAACATAGGATGGGAGATAGTAGTATCATCGTCATAAACGCTTACTTGCTTTTCATAGGGACTTTCCATTTCTAATGCGTGATTGTGTACATATATCCATATCCATATCCGAGCACGTTTACATTCCATATCCTTATTCGTATTCGTAGTCATATTTCCATTCATACTCGTATTCATTTACATATTCATATTCATAGCATTTCCGTATTCATAGCATATTTGAATTCATATCTTGTACATAGCATTTACATAGCATACCCGACCATAAAGGTTCGGTGTTTCACATACCTGGCCCTACCAAGGCTCAGGGTTATCCGTATCCAACTACAGTGGTGCGCGCGCAATATATATATATATATATATATATATATATATATATATTCTACCCCGCCATATAAGCTCGGGGGTTTCATAATAGCCATACATAGGTACATATACATAAAAGATCATAAGCATCTTTAGCATCATTACTATCGTCGTTCATTACATCTATCCCTAGAGGATTACTCATCATAGGAGGAATTTAGTACAATCGTAACATATCGAGAATCATGAGCTTAGTAGCTCTCAAAGTTGGAATCATTTGGAGGATATCATAGGCTCGTAGAAGAATAGATATTTGTCCAAGGAACCATGCCTTATGAAAGAAGGGTTAGCCTTACATACCTTTTCGTTCAACTATTCTATCACTTGCACGTTCTCCTTCAATGATCACGTTTCTACCTTCATTAGAGTTATACTATCATTAGAAAATCGACAACTTAGCATACATGACTAAAGCTAGAGAAAATTGGACAGCATCTCCTTTATTTATACGACTTCCTCCATATCATATATCAACTCCCAAACATCAATAATAACATTCACAACATCATAACAATAGCCTTTATTCACCTACATTATCCTTACTTCTCAATTCGCTTCCAATCATCCATATTCATGGTCATAACACACGATTACGTTCATTCATACAAAACATCTATCCCATGTTCTCAATATCATTTATAACATTATTATAATCATAACATATCAAAAATCATGACTCAATCCAAACTATTACTCACAAGTGACACTATTCCCACATTCATGACCCATTTTCTATTTCCTTCTACAATCCAAGTGTTTCAACTTTCAATACCTTAAACAACATGAAAATACCATAAAACTTACCTTAGATGGTGTAGGAATGACCCTTAGGTGCAAACACTTCACTTGAGCAAAACCCTAGTTTCTCCTTCACTTGGATTCTTGTCTTGGATGAACATTAATGGGTTTCTTACACTTGATTCACTTGGTTTGATGAAGTTGGATCCTAATATCTCTTGAATTATTGTGGGAGAAATGTGGAGAGATGTTCTAGAGAGAAGGGGTGTGAAAGGGAAATGAAATGAAATGAAACTTGGTCCCTTTATTAATAACACCAAATCTGTCCCAACCAACTTCTACGGACTAACGTACGGTCCGTATAAATTATACTGACAGTATGTCTGGCTGTAGATTTGGTCCAGTGAGGTGTGGTATTCTGGGCTGATTATACGGTTGAACATATGGCCCGTATGTTTTACACGGCCAGTATG
The DNA here is from genome assembly GCF_029784015.1 of Lycium ferocissimum. Taxonomy (NCBI): domain Eukaryota; kingdom Viridiplantae; phylum Streptophyta; class Magnoliopsida; order Solanales; family Solanaceae; genus Lycium; species Lycium ferocissimum. Next base: position 21,840 of record NW_026713647.1, on the reverse strand, counting down.
TTTGGCCGTATAATGTCCAGTTTTTTCGAAGTTCGTTCTTGTCGACTCGTTTGATCTCCAATCCTGATGGAACATTCTTGAAACTTGTTTATCACCTCTTTAACAATCTAAGGGACGTTATAACTCTTCTTCAAAGCATCATTAACTCATTACTCGTAAATCCTTTCCGTTACATATCATATGCCTTACCTTCTCTTGGCAAACTTTCTCGTCTAACCTCGAATGTCTTTGAAATCTTACTTAGGGTCATCAAATGTCATTCCTTACTTATTGAAATACCATATACTTTGTGCTCTTCATTAGTCTATTCACTGTGCATTAACAAAAAAAATTTCGAGGTGTACCAACAAGTTAGGTGATTTACACCTCACATTCGCATGAGCATGCCACGTACTTCGGCCATATTAATGGAGTATCTACGTGCCGGGTGCTACGATGCTAACCCAACACACCCATAAATATTCCTCTAACCCCTCATTTTTCATCATTTTTCACCATCTTCTCATCCCCCACACTTCTAAAGAGTTCTTGAGAGCTCTTAAGTGTTCCATAACTTTCCATAATCTTCTATAATATTCCATAATCCTCCATAACCTTCCATAACCTTTCCATATCATCAACAGAGAATATCAACATCAAAACCTCAAAGAAAATTCATGGAATGTAATTGTTCTTATTTCTCTTCAAGGTGGTGATGAACTTGATCTTGGAAAGAGGTGAATAGAGTGAAGTTCTTCCACTATAAGGTATGTTCTTCCTATTATTTACATGATTAAGATGATGTAAAGGTTTAGCAATTCTTAGAGAGGAAAGAATCATAGGAGAAAAATCATAAAAAGTTGAATTGAAGTTGATGGCCATGAGGTGAGTTTGAAAGAGAATTTTGGATTAATTTGAGACTAAATTGAATATAATTCTTTGATTTTGGTATTATGTATGTTGTTATGGTTGGTTGAGAAATTAGGAAAACGTCGTGTAGGATATTTTATGGTACATATTGGTGTTAAGAATGGTGTTATTGTTGTTGGTATTGATGATGTTGTTATTGGTTGTTGAATTATGAATTCGAGCTAGGCATATAAACAGGGAAAATCTTTGCCCGAATTTCGGCAGATTCTAAATGGAATTAAATTAAAGGCTTAAGATGAGCTTATGACATGAAGCCTAACTATATTATGAATGTTTTATATGTATATTTACAAACTAGGAAGAATAAACGTTGAGTGGCTAAGGGGACCGAAAGGTATGTTAAGGCTAGTCCTTTTTTTTTCAAAAGGCATGATTCCTATGTTATGATTTCATACATGTTCCCATAACCTTCTTACTTCCACAAGTTAGAATTTCATGATTCTTAAAGCTTCTTATCATACTAAATATGAGATGTTTTCTATGATGAACATGATGATGATGATTTTAATTCTAGAAATTCCAAAGCTTATGATTTTAATACTATTATGAGATTACTGAGCTTATTTCATGATTTCCTTGATTTTATTCATTATTGTTGATCTCACCTTATGATAATTGTTCCTTCAAGGTGATATATAGCAATGATGATTATTCCATAATATAATCGGAGGTTACCGACCTTACGTCACTCCAATAGAGTAGTAAAATTTAATTGAGCTCTCGTACATGTTATATGTATTTATATATGTGTAATTTGGATACTTACCGTACCTTAATGGCCGGACAAGATACTATATATTTCACCGTGCCTTAATGGCCGGACCAGATATTATATATATTTCACTGTGCATTAATGGCCGGATAGGATACTATATATATTTTACCGTGCCTTAATGGCCGGACAAGATACTATATATATTTTACCGCGCCTTAATGGCCGGACAATATATTATATATATTTCACCGTGCATTAATGGCCGGATAAGATACTATATATATTTTACGGTGCCTTAATGGCCGAACAAGATACTATATATATTTTACCGCGCCTTAATGGCCGGACAAGACAATATATATGTTCCACCGTGCCTTAACGGCCAGACAAGATACTATATATGTATATATGGAAATGTTTTTTTTAAGAAGCTGAGCATGCACGACATCCATCTTAAAAAGGCATTCAAAATCACATGCTGCTCTCTTTTATATTACGTTATCTTCATACTTTCATTATGTCGTTATTCATGCCTTATATATTCAGTACATTACTTGTACTGACGTCCTTTCTTGTGGACGCTGTGTTCATGCCCGCAGGTAGATAGGTAGACGAATCTGACCCGTAGGTGATTTATCAGCGAATTCTCAAGAGCACTCCACTTACTTCGGAGCTGCAGTCTATGGGTATTGGTCCTTATGGTCGCTTGTATTCTATGTAGAGGCTCGTAGACATGTGTGTACAGTAGACATTTCATAACCTTATTAGTTCATATTGTTGGATAATATTTTAGTAGCCTTGTCGGCTGGTGATGATGGATGTAATTGTTGAAGATTATATAGAGATGTGTCGTTATGTTGTGATATATGTCCTTACAGATTATGATATCCATGAGTTATCTTTATGGTCCACCCAAAAATGATTATAAGATGTATGTTTATAGGTGCTCGGTGTGTTAGCTCCGGGTGCCCGTCATGGCCCTCTGGTTGGGTCGTGATATTTTTTATCAGAATTCTTAAGAAGATGGGTTTCTAAGAAGCTTTTGTGGAAATGATTTGGAGACTAATAGAAAATAATTGGTATTCAGTGGTGATCAATGGTCAGCCACATGGATTCTTTTATTCAACAAGAGGGGTCAAAAAAGGTGACCTCAATCTCAATCACTATTTATGCTGTCTGTAGAAGTTCTTTCTAGGGCCTTGAACAGCTTGTTTGATGATCCAATGTATAGAGGTTTTGGCATGCCTAAATCGAGTCTAGATCTAAATCATCTAGCATATGCAGATGGCACTATAATCTTCACCTCAGCAGACAGATATTCATTGGAACTAGTAATGGAAGTGTTGCTCAACTATGAGACTGTCTCAGGACAAAGGATGAATAGAGATAAGAGTTGCTTTTACATGTATAAAACCTGTGCAATGAGTCTAGTTCAAGATGTGACACAAATCACTGGTTTTACAAGAGGTGAATTTCTATTCAAGTATCTAGGATGCCCAATATTTCATAGCAAAAAGAAGAAGGCCTATTACAATGATCTGATAAAGAAGGTGAAAGACAAGCTCCAGAATTGGAAAGGCAAGTTGTTGTCTTTTGGAGGTAAACTTGTGCTCATCGATAGTGTTCTTCTAAGTATGCCTATGTATTTGTTGTTTGCCATGGTCCCCCACAAAGTATACTATTCAAGAGCTACATAGAATATTAGCCAGATTTTATTGGAGTAACAATGAAGATAAAAGGAATAGACATTAGGCCTCATGGTCAAATATGTGCTATCTAAGGCAAGAAGGTGGGATGGGATTCAGATCACTATTTGATGTTTCAAAAGCACTTTTTGCTAAGCTATGGTGGAAGTTCAGGACTAGTTGCACTTTATGGTCCACCTTTATATGGAATAACTACTGCAAGAGGCAAATTCCTACTCTAGTAGTTTGGAAGGGTGGTTCACAGCTGTGGAAGAAAACGCTAGAAGCCAGGGATGATATTGAACATGCTATTTGGTGGGAGCCAAGAAATGGATCATCTAGCTTCTGGTTTGATAACATGACTAGATTAGGTCCTTTAGTTAAGTTGATTCATGTTGGTTTTCATCTCATTAAAGATATTGAAGAAGTGAAAGAAGTTATGACAGATGGAACATAGAACTTTGATCTGCTTCATGACACAGTGCCTGAAGATATTATTGAGCATGTCAGGTCTGAGTTAATTATCAAAGAAAGGGGGATATCAAGTTACAAGGCTTGGTGGTGATTGACAAGCACAAGTAAATTCACAGTGAGCAGCGCTTGGGAGGATATTAGACAGAAGAAACAACAATCTTTGGTTTTTCAAAATGATGTAGACAAAGGGCTTACCATAAAAGATTTCTTTCTTCCTATGGAGGGTGTGGCATCACAGATTACTAGTGGATGATGTTTTGGCAAGAACTGGTGTAACTATGGTTTCAATATGCAGATGTTGTACCTTTCCCCAACAGGAGACAATGACTCACCTGTTTCTAACAGGTGAGTTTGCATCAGATAGTTGGCAGATTTTTTCTACATCAGCTGGAGTACAAGGGCCATTTGTGTAGATCAATCAAACAATTTCTAAATAGTGGACAACAAAATGTGGTGCTCAGTTGAAACCTATATATCAGGTTGCTCCTGCAATCATCATGTGGCAGATATGGAAAAGAAGGAACACTATTATTCATGGAGGGGTGATGTCAAGCAATAAGGTGATTTTTTGAGATCAATAGGAACTTATGGCAGCTGGAAAAGTTCAAGTTATCATGGTTAGATATCCCTCATAATTGTCCTCCTTTGGTTCTGTTTTTGGAGAAGTATAAACCACAAGTAACCAGCAAAGCAGTAGCATGGAATTGTCCTCCTAATGGTTGGTATAAGTGTAATACATATGGGGCATACAAGAGCAGTACATGTCAAAGTTCCTCGCATTTTGTATCAGGAATAGTGAAGGAAATTTAGTGCATGCATAGGCAAGCATTATACCATAAGTATCTTGCATTTTTGCTGAAGCAAAAGCCATCCTTGAAGGGGTGGAGTATTGTGTTGTACATCATTTGCTTCCTCTAATTATGGAAACAGACTTACTCTTGATGACAAAAGTATTGAATGATGAATGGTAGATACCTTGGAGGATTTGTATGATGGTGAATTTGATTCAAGATTGGAGGAAGAAAGGCACCATACAGATTGTCCATGTACTCAGAGAAGGCAATAACCTGGCTGATTTTTTAACTAATATGGTTGTTCATTTTTCAGGTACTTGTCACATATCAAACTATCAGGAACTTCCATCAGAGGCTAAAGGAATTTTAAATGTTGATAAACATCATATGCCCAGTTTCAGATTCAAGACACTGCATGTTAGAGAACCAGACTGAACTACACAGGATTGAGAAAACGCATGATCACTGATATCATGCATGCTACAGATTACAGTCAGGTTGGATATCTTTTGTTATCAGCTCATATCTGTAAACTTAGTTGCTAATGTAGTTATATCCAATGTGTGGTATTAACTTTCAGTTCAACCTATTGGAAGAACTTCCTTAGCAGTCTAGAATATGGTATATTAGTTGATAGTTCATAATCCCTGGCCAGACAAAGATGTATTCAGAAACTATACTTGATACTGATATTGACAAACACAGCCTAATCCATGTTGGAAGGATTCTTCTGGTTGTATACTGACTCCATCACCACCTGGTGAGAGCTTTGAGATGATTTGAAATGGCATCAAACCAAGAATGGATTAGCAGCAGTAGTTAGTTCAATTTTAGTGTTTAGATTAATGTTTCTAGTCTATTGTGAGGCACTTTTGGCCTTTGTTGCTTCTTGCTTTCTTTATTTTTGCTCCTGTACAGACCTTTTTTTCTTTTGAATAAAACACAACCAGATTCATACTGGTTGTTTTGATTAAAAAAAAATTGCATAATTAACTAACAGTAGGATTATAAACTAACAATATACACTAATCACATAATTAACTAAGTAAAACTACCCACATAACTAACAGAATACTCAAACAGCACCAAACAAATGCTAAAAAATGAGAAAAGGAAAGAAGGTTACCTCTTCTTGGTGCAGCCTTGATCGAGAATGGACTTGGAAGCTTGATTTCTCCACTCCAATTGATCAGCCACGCATAACAGAAACAAGAACAAACTTTAAATTTTAGACTAACTCAGAAAAAACTAAAGGTCTCAAGCAAGATTGCTAAAACCCTCGGTATTTTCGAGTTTTTGGTGAATATGTGATATTATTCAGTCTATGCAAAGTGTGAATTGGGTTCTTTATACAGAACCCCAAAATCCCCAAACCCTAGTTTGAAATTGATGTGGGAAAATGCCAATTTCTGAGAATTAGTTCCTCACATAGCATTCAAGGGCTGAGATTCAACTATAAAACTTGTAAACGGTCAGATTTGACCCAAAATCAAGTCAATCCCTTTGGCTCTTCATGAACCAATGGGGATTGAGGATTTCAAATGAATAACAACAAAACTAATTGAAGATTTCAGTCCATGAACGTTGTTAAAATGCAGAAAAAGCAATGGAGGGACGAAGTAATATCGTGTTTGGGTCAAGACTCGGTGGAAATGGTTGAGAAATGGCAGAGTAATAAATGCTCTTTCCATTCTCATCCACACAACACCTAAAACAACGACGTGTGCCCTTCAAATTGCCATTTCCGGCAAGTGACGTAAGAGAGAGGGAGGGGTAAAGGTGCGGCGCTAGGGTTTCTGCTATGGAAACCCTTTTCTCCCATAGGGGACCGTTTGGTGCTCAGAAATGCAAGACTAAAGGGGTTTTTCCCCCTTTATCAGGTAGTTGGGTCGGGTCAGTCCTTTAATGGACTGGGCTTGGCTCAATTAAAAGAAGAAGGGAGGGCATCCTAAATATACGTGATATACACATGTATACATGTATATTCATGTATACATGTGTATATCTATGCATATATAGAGGGGTGTCTTATATATACACGTATACATACGCGCTCTTACGTATATATATATATATATATATATATATATATAAGAAAGACTTTGTACCTTAAAAAAATAACCATAATTAAGTAAGCTAATTAGTTTAAACCCCTTAATTGTGACTTAAGCACAATTAAACAATTACTCCAAACTAAAGACACGAGTAATTATGCAATTTGCAATTATGACCCTAATCGAATCTTAGACCACGGAATTGTTCATCATGGCCATGGTTAAAGACAAGGCTAATTTTATAAAAATCTTAAATTGTAATTATAACCTTAATTGATTTGATCATGAAATAGGTCATTTCAATTATAGCCATGTTTAGCTAAATCAAACAGGTAAAGACTAAATTTGCAGTAATGATCTCAATTGACTTAAGCCATGAAATTGGCTAATTTCAATTAAGGCCAGAATTAACCAACAATTGTTTATTTCAATCATGGCCACAATTAGTCCACATAGTAAACAATTTATGAATTTAACCATAATTAAATACTTGATTAATCATGATTAACTTCTAAGAATTGTACAAATGCAAATAGAATATGCAGAATTAATATTTGGAAAGTTAGTATGATTAATTTATTTAATTAATCAGATTTCTTGAATTAAACGGAGTAAAATGCTTGCTAACTTATTTTTCTGATAATTTTAACAATTAATTAAACAATTGTTTCAAACTATCTTCTTGATTAAGCTTTGGCAAATGCCTCATATTAATTACAAAAATGTGCAGATTAATTTGTAAATGATTTCTAATATTATTGAAGCTATTATGCAAGATGAAATGGCAAAATATTATCTAAACAATTATAGAAAATCATTTTGACTTATAGAAAATACACATTTCACTCCGTTTGATAACCAAGGACTCTGGATGATTAAAATAAATTATGGTAGGTCAATAATTAGGTGTCAACAACTTCCCCTTTAGTGTTCGGGGATGGCAGGACCATCGCTGAGGAACGAAATTTGACTAACCCTGATTTTTGACTGACCCACTCCAAACTACCTCTCATTTTTATGCAATTTTTAAATCTATGGTCAAACCCTGGTTTCTGGATTTCCTACATATTTCAGGTTACATGAGAATTTAGGCCACTTGTAGTTTGACTTAATTAGAGTTCTAAATGCACATCTAAACAGACCTCGGATTATCCGATTGTCAAAAATTGAGAGGTTTGGAGTGATTGGTTAGAATGTGAATGACTCTCTAGTATTGAGTCCGCCTACATATCCCTGGTCTTGGGAATCAAGTCACTTTTAGTTTGACTCGATAGGAGAAAAAGGGTATCCTTATGCGGGAGTGCCTTTGTGTGTGTCAGTGTGTGCCCGACCGGTTGCGGGATATTTTAAAAAAAGCAAATAAAGCAAATAAAAAAGTTTGTGTGGCTGAGCATGATGTGGAGCGATCTTCCAAGTCCTGGCCGGAGAGCTTGACTCGCAAGGGCACCCTATCTCGACCGGCTGCATAAGAAAAATTTTCATGTTTGCTCCGTATGCGTCTGGATCTGATTTGATCAGCCTATTCCTCTGTTTTGGCGGCTTCCAATCTATTGCCGTCGGTTGGGTTACATTGTCATTAATTTTGAAAATGAATATTGCGGCCACCTGGCCGGATTTACATCGTTTTGACCTTCGGAGCAAAAACTGCGGTCTGATCGGATTTACATCGCTTTGACCCTTTTTTATTATATTTGGTAGCTTGTGTGAATGAATGGCCTTTACTGCAATGTTTGAATGAATGGCCCTAACGGCAATGTTTGAATGAATGGCCCTCCTGGTAGTGTTTGAATGAATGGCCCTCTCGGCAATGTTTGAATGAATGGCCCTCTCGGCAATGTTTGAATGAATGACCCTCTCGGCAATGTTTAAATGAATGGCCCTCTCGGCAATGTTTGTATAAATGGCCCTCTAGGCATTTTTTGTATGAATGGCCCTCTGGGCATGTTTGTATGAATGGCCCTCTTGGCAATGTTTGTATGAATGGCCTTCTTGACAATGTTTGAATCAATGGCCCTCTGGGCAATGTTTGTATGAATATCCCTCTTAGAATGTTTGTATGAATGGCCCTCTTGGAAATATTTGTATGAATGGCCCTCTTGGCAATGTTTGTATAAATGACCCTCTTGGCAATGTTTGAATGAATGGCCCTCTTTGCATGTTTGTATGAATGGCCCTCTTGGCAATGTTTTTATGAATGGCCCTCTTGGCAATGTTTAAATGAATGGCCCTCTCGGCAATGTTTGAATGAATGGCCCTCTTGGAAATGCTCGTATGAATGGCCATCTTGGCATGTTTGTATGAATGGCCCTCTCGGCAATGTTTGTATGAGTGGCCCTCTTGGCATGTTTGTATGAATGGCCCTCTTGGCAATGTTTGAATGAATGGCTCTGTCGGCATTTTTTGAATGAATGGCCCTCTTGGTAATGTTTTAATTAATGGCCCTCTTGGCATGTTAATGACAGATATATCCCCTTTGGCTAAATCGTCTTTCTTTCGTCGTTTATGTTGGCTGTGACCCTTGTGATCAGATGTGCCGGTTTGCTTTGTTATGACCTTTTTGGCCAGATATTTGCCCTTGTGGCATTTTGGTCATTTTGTAGACATTGTGGATAGATATTTTCCCTCGTGGCACTTTGATCCTTTTGTAGCCCTTGTGGCTAGATGTTTTCCCTTATGGCATTTTGATCTTTCTGTAGCCCTCGTGGCTAGATGTTTTCCCTTATGGCATTTTCGTCCTTTTTATCCCTTCTGGCTTAGAATGCTGCGAGCCCTATTTCTGGCGGCGGCTCCAACCTCTTCTGGTGAACCATTTTTACCCACACATGAAACAATATCAGAAAAAATGAGTCGTCCTCCTGACGACATGGAGACCTACATCAGCAAGGGGTTAGTTTCCTATTAAATTTGATCCGTATCGCTGACTCTGGCTGCGTCTTCAGCTCTGCCAGCTCTCTTGGATTCAGATGCCCTTGGATTCGATACTCGAAAGATGAATTTATTTTAATCGAGAAAGAAAAATCATTTTTTTGTATATAGTTAATCATGAGTTAATTACTTATGAAAACAAATGAATCTTTCTAAAGTTGTTTAAGTTAATTGTTATGACATGTGATTTTGAATGAGGAGTCCTCGCTTTTTTGCTACTTTGATAGCTAGGATTCCGATTTCCTTGGGCGGAATTTTTGAGATCCTTCTCAGGATCTCAAAAATTCTACCCCGCTTTTTTCCTCCTTTGCTTGGTGAACTCTCGTGCCGAGTCAAAAATGCAGGAAATTTTGAGATCCCCCCAAAATTTCTGCCCCAGTTTAGGGTGTTGAATTGATTGATCCTTACTGACTTGTTGAGAATGGGAAATTTTGAGAAGATCTCAAAATTTCTGCCCCAGTTTGAGACTCTGGATTGGTTGATTCTTCCCAAGCTCATAAACTAGCTGGACCAGAGTGGATTCCGAGAAAATGTTGAGACCCGCCTCATTGTAGACCAGAAACTGAGTTACTATTTTGTTGCGGCACTTAACAGTGATCTGTAGCGATTTATTGTGATATGTGCCTTCTTTGGGCAGTTCTTTCTCAATGAAGGCGATTTGATGTTCCTCCATGACATTGGCGACCATTTCCGCCAAGTTCTCATTTCTCATCCCGGCAAGGACGTGGACTTCTTCCAACACCTTCATCAGAGCTAAGCGGTCTTTGGGATGAACTTAGCAAGAGCGCTAGTACAGATATCTGAGTCAGGGTTTTCTTCAAATGCTTCACAATGAAGTACTCTTTCGGCTGCAATCGACGCCAGAAATTTTTTGCCTCGCCCTCAGTGATAGGCCTCTTTTGGTTTCCTTCGTTCCTGGGTGCCTCTTGGGCCAAATCTTCGGGTGTATAACATCTTCCCAACCTTGTCATCCCGTGAATCGCAGCTACGTACACCACAAATTGTTTTCTAGGTGTTACTGCCACTACTTGAGATACGTGCGCAACAACCTGCGCGGGGATCAATACTTTGAATTATGGGCTATCCTGTATGGAGAGTGACGCCACTGTACGCTCCAGTGCTTGAATAGAATCCTGGATGACAGGTCTGCTTGCGACCCAATCCTCTTTCTTTTCGATCATGTGAATTACATTGTTGCTGTGGTTAGGCAATGGATTGGTGTCTGCTTGCGACCCAATCCTCTTTTTTTTCGATCATGTGAATTACATTGTTGCTGTGGTTAGGCAATGGATTGGTGTTTACATTTGGCGCAGCCATCTGGAGGACAATCTCTTTCTTGTAAATCATATCTTGTATCTTGTACTTTAGATTGACGCAATCCTCAATACTGTGCCCTACTCCATTAGAATGGTAGGCGCACGTTTGGTACGCCCGATAGAATAGGTTCTTGGGATCGACTATCTTTGGGGGAAGTGTTTGGATCATTCCAGCGGCGCTCAATCTTTTAAACAACTCAGTTCGGGTTTCCATCAATGGATTAAATGTATAGGCAGGCTTCTTCTCGAACTTCTGATGTGGCGCATTGTAGGAATTTGGTGGTGGTTGGTTTTGGTAATTTGCGGGTGGGTTATTTTGTGGAGGCCTATAAGCAGGTGCGGGAGTTTGGTAATTTGGTTGTGGAGCTTGGTAATTTGGGGGTGGTGGTTGGAAAGTATTTTGTGAAGCTTGGTAATTGGGTGAGGGTGTTTGGAAAGTGGGTTGCGTTTAATAGACGGGCACCTGGTTGTATGAAGCGGGTATATAGGTATTTGGGGGTGGTGAAGAGTGTATTTCCATCGGAGGCTATAATTCCTCTTTTCTTTTGGGTCTGGGGTTAGGAATATGGGAAATGTTTGCCATGTCCTCCTTCTTCTTTCTGATGAACCCTGTCGAGCTTGATCCGGTAGCCTTGCCGGCTACACTCATAAGTCTTCCTGATTTTAAACCATCCTTTATGGCTTCCCCCATTTTGAAAAGTTCAGAAAATGGCCTTCCAGCCATTGATAGCATTCGATCATAGAAATCCGTCTCTTGGGAACGGATAAAAATTGAGACAAGCTTTTCTTCGCCCATTGCGGTTGCACTCGAGCTGCTTCAATTCTCCACCTACTCGCATACTGGCAGTAGTTCTCGGTGGACTTCTGCTTTACCTTTTCCAAGTAGTACCTGTCTGATACTGTTTCCATATTAAAACGGAACCTTTCCATGAAGGCTCCGACCATATCTTCCCACATGGTCTACCGGCGTATGTCCTATGTTGTAAACTATTAATAGGCTTCTCCAGCTAGGCTTCGGTTAAACAGCCTCATAACAAGTGCCTGATTGTCCCGGACACCGACCAATTGGTCTTAGTAAGCTCGTAGATGGGCCTTGGGGTTGCCCGTCCTATTGAACATTTCAAACTTTGGCACTATAAAGCCTTCGGGCAAGTCCAAACCCAAATGCATACACAGGTCATCATAGCTCAAACCCGTAGTTTTGTGGCTGGTCCTTGCGGATTGTTCCAACATTTCAGGCATTTTGCGCTCTAATTCCTTATCGCGCCTGTCCTGCTCGACTCTCCACGCCTTTTCCATTTCTTCATAATGATCAATCTCTTTGTGATCGGGTGAGAAAGTGTTTGGTATGACAGGTGTGAGGAAAGAAACAGTTGGGTGTGCGGGGTGACATTTGGGCATGTGGGTGGCTTTTGTGGCTGGTACAGAAATGGTACTTGGTTGTATAGTGAGCCGAGATGAGTATTTTGTAGCACTGGGTAGGAGGGAGCCGAATGAGTGGCTTCGGGGATTCAGACAATGTAGGGTGGTGGTGAGGTTTGGTACGAGGTGTCAATATGTCCAATGGCGATCGGGTTTGAGGTAAATGGCATTGTGGTCCAGTAGGGTAGGTGAGGAAATGATTAGGTAATGGCGAGCTAAAAGATTGAAAAGGCGGTGGAGGCCTTCATGTCTCAGTGGGTGCCTCCCAGGCAGCATTGGCCTTTTCAGCTCTTGCGACCTTTTCGAACAATATCTTAAATACGTCCTCAGAAGTCAAGGATTCTTTCAGTTCAGGTATAGTTGACTCCCTACGGGCGAATTCAGTCCCATTTTGCTCGTTTTCGGAAGTACCAGTCATCTTTTCTTTGCCTCGGTCTTGTTGGGACAGGGATGATATTGCAGCTTTGGATCGTGTGAAGTATACCAGTGTGAAAACGGGATCAACTTTCTCTTTCTATAAGAAAACAACAACTCAAAGGCAGACAATGTTAGTTCGTTAGACAACAATTAATAAGAAGATATCAGACAAAGTTGACATGTAAGGCACGTAGCACATAGAAAATCATATGTTTGATTCAATGCTTGATTGATCCCTTGTACCGGGGTTTCAGGTGTTTTTGGCTCTTTGTTAGGTGGGGGAGTATATATTTAAATAATATAGGGACCGAGTCTTACGTAGACTGCCAACGTATCCCTCCGCGGGAAATCAGGCCCTTCCGTAATTTGGGTTACATAAATACGACACTCCTACTTTAAACCTACCCAAAACCTTCCTAGACCAGGCCTGATAAGGGCTTCTTACGTATCCCTCCTCGGGACATCAGGTCGGATGTAGTTTCTTTTACATATAAATAAGGGGGACAAATCTGTTCAAAATACAAAAAGGGGATCCCCTAATATCTGCCTAAAAGTGACCTCTCAAACTTGAAATATTGGGGAAGGAGTACAACCCAAATCCCTCCCGTATGGACCAAATTCTCTAGTTCAAACTTGAAAGCCTCGCATTCTTCAATGTCATGCCCCGGGGCTCTGGAGTGAAAAAGACAAATCCTTCTTTGACTTGTTCCCATAGACGAGGCCTTCTAAGCTGCCCTAATTGGTTGGATCTTTCCCGTGCTCGCCAATTTCTAGAAGATGCTTGCGTACGAGTCCTTAAAGATGGTGAAGTCATAACGCCAAATATGCGTGTCTAAAATAATTCCTTCGTTTGGGGAGACAGTATCGTGGACCAACAACGATTGGGGTCACCACAACTTGTGAATTTTCTTGTCATCGATCAACCTTATAATTCTATTCCTGAAAGCTAGGAATTCATCAGCAGTGCGGCCTGGTTACTCTTTGTGGAACGAGCACCTCTTGTGCATGTAAATAGGAGAGCAAGGCGACAACCGTTCATGGCTAGTGCAAGTGGCCCCCACACTCATAAGTTTCTCGAAGATTTCTGTCACGACCCAACCCCGTAGGCCGTGACTAGTGCCCGAGCTGGGCACCCAAACACATTCATCAAATCCGAATCACAAACAGATAACTTAGGCGTATACAAATATCAGACGCTATCTCAAACTGCCTCAAACACATCTCAAACATAAACATATGTATATCAGAAGCCGACAAGGCTATCAAATGGCGCAACGGCTCAAAACATATACAAATGCGAGACGACAAGGCTGCCACGACGAATAGGATCGCCCAGAACATATAACATACAAACACACCTGTACAGAATAGGCCTAACCTATATATACGTCTACAGACCTCTAAACAGACCAACAGAATCATATGATGGGACAGGGCCCCGCCGTACCCCTGAACAAACATATACATATTCAGCGAACGAATATATACCAAAATGTGGGCTCGGAATAAGGGAGCACTCCCAAACAAACGAAAGGGTGTCCTAGACCGGCGGATCACCGAACCGTACGTACGTACTGCGCGGCATGAACGCGGCACCCCGAAGAAAGAGGGTCGGTACGAAATATGTGCGAGTATGCAAAGCAGAAGACATAGTAAACAAATCTGAGTCATAATCGAAATAGAGGTACAGAAAGTAAGTGCATATCCAAAAATACCAAAAAGTTTACTTTCAAAATATAAATCATGCATAGGGCTCAGAAAATATGGTCGCCCGCCCGTCATCGGCGCCATAACACAGCATAACACCAGAAAGTTTCAAATCTCCGTATCCCCGTCACACATCATAACACAGCATAACGCCATACACAGCATAACACCAATATATAAGCGGAACCGGCCCTCTAACGAGGGGCTCGGCGAACCATAACACAAGATAACACCGGAGTATAACAAAGTGCGCGCGACAACGAACCGGCCCGGGACTCGGCGAAAGATACAACAGAATGCACGAGCAGAGTCGTGAGTAACCATATGTATAAAATCATTATCATAGACTCAAAAGATAAGTAAAATGACCCTACTTGGGAATCGGAATAATAGTCAAACCAAATTCTTTCAAAAGTCGTCAGGATTACAAAAAGAAGAGTCGCGGGACCCACGGACGGGTGTTGACCCGAGCCGGGCCCGCCTATGGAAAACATACTCATCATACGCCATACAATCTCCTACGAACATATCGAGGCAATCCGAGCCTTTCTGTGAAAGATACGGGCGTTCGTAGTTACGGAACTCTTTAAAAACAGAACTTTTTATGCAACATTTGAAAACCAAATTTTCCAAAGACATAAGGGCCAATATTTCATCACATCAAACATACGAATTCCAAGAGACAAATAAGAGTCATACACATGCTCGGATTGCGGGAATAGAATTTTCTCGAGGCTCGTGTCATAGCCTATTTGTAACTAAGGCATGCCAAAAGGAGAAAGGATTGAGCTTTACATACCTCGTCCGCTCTCAAAGCTAGTCCAAACTCAAGCTAATCCCAACCTACGCCTCGGGCTCCCCAAGGTCTACAAATACGTCATAATATGCCAAACATTAGCCATAGGCATTTAGACATTTAATTTCAAACTAACACTTAATTCTACAGAAATTTGGGCAAAGATTTCCCCCGTAAATAGACCAACCCAGAGAATTTAACTCGCCAAATCAACAACAACAACAACAACAACCAACCTAGCAACATCAATAATCAATCCGAAAAGCAATATAACATTAGTAACCTCTTTTACATCATTCAACAACATTCATAATATTCAATTCAACGGCTTACATTCAAGCCAACATCAACGCTCATACATTCCAATACTAACCGGAACCCATACCAACAATATTCAAAGACATTTTAGACAATTCATACAACATTTCAAACATCCCAAACAACATCCCAACTTACCCGAATTCAGCCCCAAACCCGAGAACCTCAACTATAACACATTCCTCATTTCCAAATCATGATTTGCACCAACAATTCACCTTCTAACAATGTCATTCTCATAAATATACAAATTACATCAAATGCACAATAACCTCCAAATCAGCCCACACAATTACAATATCAATTTGAGTCATTAAACTCTCATTTCCAACATAGAATTCACAATGACAACATTCAAAATTCCAACTCGAATTAATTCATTCATTGTCATATAATATGACCCATATTCGGCCAACACTACACATATACATATGTTGATGATTCTCATTCTTTTCTTCACACTACACAACTAAACGTGCTACATAAAATCATTTCATCATCCCAACACAACCCACACACCTACATGGCCAAACCTCATACACACGGCCTCAACTCCAACATGCCATATTTCATGATTTTCATCCATTTTAGCATACTACAACATGCATACACTATTCATAACACATAAAACAAGATTAAATCTTACCTTTCTTCTTCAACTTCACAACTAGGCTAGGGTTTGCGATTTACAAAACGGATGGTTTGATGACCCAAACAACACTTCCACGCTACTTAGGGACCTCCAATTAGTGGATTTGCACCAAGGAAATATTTTTGTGATGGCTAATTTTGGACTTGGTTTTACTCCCTCTTGGCCGAGAGCCTCTTGTTGTTGTTCTTCAACTTCTTATTTTTTTTTTTCTAAGTGTTGAATGAAGATGAATGACTTAGAAGTCATCTTTTACATACTAATATAAGTCATACAAGTGTACATGGCCTACACATGTGTTGGACCAATTAAATTTGTCCACAAAATGTGTGGGACCATTTCAAACACCACACGGCCAAGGGCCAAAATTTGCATGATTTCCAACTTTTAATTATACCACTTTTGGTCCCAAATTTTCCTAAATGTTCCATGCTAACAATTTCATGAATAACTTATGTCTCAAAATAAAATCGAAGGTCAAAAGTCCCGACTTTGTATCCCGGAATGGTTTTGTCCCTAACTTACCATAGTTAAACCGGATTGTCCCAATGTACAAAATACGAGATATAACAATTTCCTCGCATCGCACATGTTTCGGTGAGACGCGGTAAAGGCAAACGATAGCTTTGAGTGGAATTGCCCACCAGGCTGGTGACGCCGGGCGAACAAACTCTATTTGTACTTCTGGCTCTTTACCTTGGCTTGTGGAGGCAACAAAGGTGACTTCTCTGGATTGCCAAGTAGGTTCTAGCGGGTCAGATTCCGCTTCATAGTCCTCGTCTCCTCGTCCCTCATACAGGGGTATATACCCGTGGGGTATTCCTTTATCCTTGGCCAAAGGGTTCTCCTGATGGCACCTTATCTCAGTGGGTTTCTTGAGCGGGCTTTCAGTCAAATCCATCAACTCATCATCATCCTTAATCTTGGCCTTAACCGCCCATATTTTCCTTTCCAGGTCCTGGATCTTTCTGCGAAGTGATCCTTCGTTTTCCCTTTTGATGGTAGTGTGCTCCAGGGTTTTCATGGTAACCTTTTAGAAAAGTGACAAGGGTTAGTTGAATCAGTTGGCTTTCAAGTTATTTTGGGTGCTTTCTTTATTTTACTTTAGGATGGTGATCGGTACTACTCGTGTTCATAAGGTTTTCTAATCATTTGAAACATAAATGTGCCATTTGTACCAAACCATTGCCCCCATAATCACCAATCAAATTAATAATATTCCTCCCCGGAGGGGTACAAAGATAAATAAAGACAAGAGAGAAAAATAAATTAGCAGAAGCATCCTCCAGTAAATGATGATGAAGCCCTATCGATCCTCGCCTTCTTGGTCTTTCGGAGGGCTGTCTAGATATGGAGATGGGCCGATGTCAATACGGCGTCTATCAAGAAGCCTTTCTCCGTGAAGCTTATTGGGGCAATATCATCCAAAGTCTTCTTCATTCGATCATCGAGCTTAGTCAAACAGTCATAGGTGAACTCCAACTCATGTTTCAAACTTGCTATGGTAGCTTGATCTTGCTCTATCTTTTCCAAATACTTGGCATCCCTATCATCGGCCCTTTTTGAATCAAACGCGCTCAGATCTCGCCTTTGGAGGCCTTATCTTGCACACAACTGCAGAGAATGTGCTTAGAAGTGAGAGTGCCCCGTAAGTCGGCCCTCAACCAATATTTATACTCTTCTTCATAACCTAGATCAAACCTATCGGGAGCTAAGGTGTCTGGACCCCAAGATATGCAACCATTCCACTCACGAATACAATCCCTGGCCCTCGGAATCCTATCAACATCACAGTCAATGATGAAATCCCCCATGTTTCCTACTGTGGGTATGACTTGGGTCCTACTAAATTGCCTCAAAACCCTAGAAGGAGCATAAGGATGACTCCCTCGAATTCCCATAAGTGGCAAGAATGGACATTTTCTTCCTTTGACCACAACAGTGTCGGTTACGAAGTCGTCAAACATCCACTACATGTTATCCTCCCGAAGTCTAGAAAAGGTGAAGGCCCAACTCCATTTGGTTTGATCCCCAAAATTAGGGCAAAAGTTAAGAAGCCCCTCCTTTTCCGCCGGCTTACTCAAATATTGGGTACCCCCGACTCTGATTATGTGTTTAAGGATCCACTATTTTAGGAGTAGGTTGTATCCTTGGAAGTATTTGATGTGGTTTCTACAAAGGCTCAAGGCTTGGTACATATCGGCTAGGATGATGGGAGTTAAGTCAAAGTATTTAGTGTCTTCTTGTCGGGTTATACCGTAAAAGATGGCATGAGTGACTGAGATGATTTGGGTATCTATAGTTAAGGCTCTATCTTTGGGAAAGACCATGAGTTCCAAGAAGCAAATGGCAAAGGCAAAGGGTCGGGTGGCTTCCCATTTGGCATAGGTTTCGAATTCGGCTGGGTGTTCCACAAATCCACTTGGGTTACCGAATCTTTTGTATGATTCTCTAAAGGGTATGGTCGGACCGAATTCCCGATTGGCTTGGGATAAGGAAAGCATTTTCAGTATTTGGTTGGGGGTACGCTTTTATGGGATTAGGACATGTTTGTTGGGGTTCTTTCTTCTTTTTAGACCCGACCCTACGCTGGTTAGGACATCCCTCAATTCTTCCAAAGTCGGGGCCATTTCTATATTATCCCCAAATCAGAAAATCATCCTATCTCAATCCCAAAACCCGATAATCACCTCTATTAGCTCCCTACAACCTTTCATCGTCATTATAGAGGGTAAGTTTCCTAAGTGGCAAGAGATTCTCTTTCTTTTTTCTTGGCTCATCCCTCCCACCATATGTGTAACAAATACGGTGTATCAATAACCATGTCAAACTACAAATCAATCACCATGTACAAAAAAAAAAAAAAAGATAAGGTTAATGTCCCCCCCCCCCCCCCCTCCCTCCCCACAAATAGGCAAAGGCTTAGCACATGGGCACATATCATTTCTCCAATTAGCACATAAATGAGATGCGTGTCTTTCGGGTCATAGACCGTATTTGACACGAGGTAGTCCTCATATCGGGTTTTAGATACGTCTCAAATATCCAAACCCTTCTAGTTCATCTTTGGATTTGGCTTAACTCTACCCTAGGCATATGCAAGAGTGGGTTTTTTCGAAGTAACCTTGGACTCAAGCGGACTACTAGGGTCCGCACAACAACTCCGCAATCAACGTGTTCCAAAGAAGGGGTTGTCATATCCCAAACAGATGTTAGTGGCACCCACACTAATCCTATAGTGGGCGAACCAATCCCTTAACCCATTATCAAGACAATTTCAATTACTTAAACCAATTAATAAACATTGCTCATAAATAAATGATAAATAAGATCCAGCAATAATATAAATAAATAGCAAGTGCGGAAATCTAGCTATTACATTCCCAAAATCTGAAAGTCATCGTACAAGGACTCTAACCAACAGTGTCTACGGAGAAGTACTGTCCAAAAATAACATAATGTCTGGGATGAAAATAGATATCTGAAATAACGAAAGATCTTCAGGCGGCATGACGCGAATAGGAGCTCACCCTCGGATCTTGATACGAACAACCTCAACTAGATGCTAGGTTGGGAAGATGTCCCTGGCTTAAAATCTGCACTCAACAAAAAAAAGTGCAGCAAGTATAGATCAGTACAAACACGCGTGCTGGTTGGTATCATAGGCCGACTAAGATTAGTCTCATGCATACATACATAAAATAAATGAAATAGGCAGACAGGCATAACAAGCATGTATCACAAATAATATGCTCAAATAATCCACTTTCAGAATAAGTCACCAATTATCAACAATGAAACAGCAATGCTCAAACCAAAGTAAATCAACAAACAATGAAGTCCCATCTCCGTCGTATATCTGTCACGTATTTGTACACATATGCTAAATGGTAATGCTTTCTCCAAATAGCCATGACCTGCAGGGGACCCATGGTATCTATATACCACTCGTTCCGGAACGAACCTCGGACCACGAGCTCACACTAGGCTACATTGTCACCCCCCCTGTCAAATGTGCCTTAAAAGATGCATATGTTCCATCTCAATCATCATCAACAAAGTCTCATAATCAAATCACAGGGACTGACTCAAGAACACGCATCAAGTCAACATCAATGAAGTATAATCAAATAACACAAGACACAACAAGACTCACAAATAATCTGCTCAACATACTAGAATACGTCACTAACATCGACTCACCTCTGAAGGGTATATATGAACACCTTCCTTTCAACAATCTCAAGAATACAATTCAAGTTTATCAGCCTCAACAATGGAGAATCACTTCACAAAATTAAATTATACAACTAACAATAATCACCCAGACTCCATGTCCGAAGTCCTAGACATTCTTTCTCCCATAGATTCTACGACATATACAATCAACTAATCAAAGTCTAATTCAAGTAAACCGTAACCTACCTCGAAGCCTGTCACGACCCAACCCCGTAGACAGTGACTAGTGCTCGAGCTCGACACTCGTATACACCTGTTAACTATAATCAGCTCACAATTAGCATAATAAGGAACTCATATATAAAAAGGCAAGATGTCGTCTCAAAACTATCGCATATATAGATATATCATTGCAACCTGTCTCCTGAGGAGTTACAACTTTCAACAGATGATATTACACATAGGCCGGCAAGGCTGTCATAATATAAGGGAACGTCCCAACTATGTACGAGCCAACAAGGCTACCATAACACACGGCTTCCAAATATATATATCTACACAAGCCGACAAGGCTGCCACTACACACAACATCCCAAAACACATATATATACGCAAGCCGACAAGGCTGCCACTACGAATGGGAACGCCCCAAAAACATAAGTCATACAGACAGAATCGAATGTAAAGAACTATATACAAACCCACACATATGTCTACGGACCTCTAAGAGTGACAACATATATATGACGGGACGAAGCCCCGCCGTACCCCCGGCTAAGCACATATATACAACAAAAGGATCCGTACCAAAAATATAGGCTCGGAACAAGAGAGCACTCCAAGATAGCGAGAATAGGTATCCTAAGGCGGCGGATCACCAAAATGAGCGTACGTACACGGCATGAAACGCGCCCCCCGAAGAAAGGGGGTCGCACGAAATATGTACTGAGTATATAAAGCATGAAATATAGTAAACAGGATTATAATCGAAATAAGAATTATAGAAAACAAGTACAATAACCCGAATACCAAAATGCTTGCTTTTGAAACACAAATCATGTATGTCAATATCATATATCATATCCGGCCCATTATAAGACTCGGTGAACATGGTCGCCACCCCGTCTTTGGCGCCATAACACAGCATACTCCGTGTCACAGCATAACTCCGTGTCACAGCATACCTCCGTATCACAGCATAACACCATAACATATATATACCGTACGCGGCCCTCTAGTGAGGGACTCGGTGAAAGATGTAATAACAGAATGCACAAACAGAGTAGTGAGTAACCATATGTATATAAATCATCTTTTGAGACTCAATAGACAAGTAGACTAACCAACGCTCGAATATCAGGATGATAGCCATATTAAGTTCTCTCTAAATGTCATTACGAACTATATTAAGGAAACTCTCAGGGATCATAGACGTGTATTAATTCTATACGAGACAGCCTTATGAAAGTTAAGGACATTA
>NW_026713646.1:0-26539 GCF_029784015.1 Lycium ferocissimum | reverse complement strand
TTGGGGAGCCCCCCCCTTCTTCACCTCCGTCTCCCCGGGCCGGCCAGAGTGAGGTTCATTTACTTACTTTGGTTCCGGTCAAACTCCGAAAGACAAAGGGGATAGGTAATGGGGGCCCGTGATTTCTGAACCCTCCGAAATTCTTTGGATCAAAGCCGGACGAGGACCCCCAATTTATCGATAGTATGTCGAGGACGCTTCGCCGATACATGCTGACATCGAATCTGGAGTGCGTGATGCCCTATAGATTGAGGGATGTTGCGGTTCATTCGGTATAGCGCTGATGGCTTCACGGGAGCCAATGCACCCTTTCCGTATGGCAAGAATTTGTGATGCTTTTCTCCGACATTATTTGCCTCCAGAAGTTCGGCGAGCTAGAGCCAATAAGTTCTTGAATTTGAGGCAAGGAAACATGAGTGCTTTAGAGTATAGTCTCCGCTTCAATTCCTCGGCTAGGTATCACATAGTGCACACAATAACACCGCCGGCCCGGGACTCAGCGAAAGACATACAACAAAATGCACAAGCAGAATCGAGGAAAACCATACGCAATGCAAAGCACTTACATAGACCCAATAAGATAATCAAAACAAGCTGTTAATTCAAACCGAAACATTAATCAAATAAGGTTTTCTTCCGAATACCACTCGGGAACATATCCAACCGAACTTCAGAAACTATAGTCACGTATCAAAATCACATACATAAAAAAATCCTTATTTCAGACTCAACAGATAAATAAGTAATCATACTCGGGGGTCGGGAAGATAGTCATATCGAATTCTTTCAAAAGCCATCAGAATTATACAGAAGAAGATCGCGGGACCCACGGACGAGCGTCCACCCAATCCGGGCCCGCCTACGAAAATCATAGTCATCATATGTTATCGAATCATTATTACAAACTCAAAAGATAAGTAAACTGATCGTTCTTGAAATCGGAATAATAGTCGTATCATATCCTTTCAAAAATCGTCAGAAGTACATAAGGAAAGTCGCGGGGCCCACGGAGGGGTGTCGACTCAAGTCGGGCCCGCCCATGAAAATCATAGTCATTATACTTCATAGGATCATTTACGAGCATATCAAAGCCATCCGGTTCTATCTGTGAAAGTTACGGACGTTCGTAGTTACAAAACTCTTTTGAAAATAAAACTTTTTATGCAACATTTGAGAATCAGTCATACAAAGACATATAAACCATAGCTTGTCCATATAAGGATGCCAACCTCGAGAAGCAAATAAGCATCATAAACATGCTCGGACTTTAAGAATAGAATTACCCCCGAAGCTCATAACATATCATAACTTAGCCATATCTAGGACATGCCAAAAGAAGGAAAGGTGAGCTTTACATACCTCGTCCGCCCTCGAAGCTAGTCCAAACTCAAACTTCGGGCTCTCTAAGATCTACAAATACGTCATAGTATGCCAAACATTAGCTAAAGGTATTTAGGACTCGATTCCAAACGAATATCAAATTCTACAGAAATTTGGGCAGCACTTCTCCTGTAAATACACCAACCCAGAGAATTCAACTAGGCCAAATCAACAACCACAACACCAACAACCAAACTAACAACATCAATAATCAATTCAAAATGCACTCTAACATTAATACTCTTTCAACATAATCCAACAACCTTCACTATATTCAATTCAACGGCTTACCTTCAAGCCCACATCAATGCTTATACATTCGAATACTAGTCCGAACTCATACCAACAACAATCAAAAATGTTTCAAACAATTCATACAATATTTCAAACATCCCAAATAATACTCCAACTCACCCGAAATTGCCCCAAACCCGAGAACACACCCATAACACATTCCTAACTTCCGAATCATGATTTGCACCCATAATCCACACTCTAACAATGTCATTCTCACAAATATAAAAATTACATTAAATGCACACAATCCTCCAAATCAGCCCGTACCCATTACAACATCAATTCAAATCATTAGACTTTCACTTTCACCATAAAATCCATAACGACGACAACTAAAATGCTAAGTAATATTAATTCATTCTCGTCACATAAATGGCCTATATTCGGCCAACACCTCCCACATATATATGTTGACGATTATCATTCTTTTCTCCACTCTACAACAATCACAACATGCTAACTAGACTTTAATTCATTACCTCAATGCAACACACACACACGGCCACACACACCATGCACACGGCTCCACTATACATGCAATATTTCCATGAATTTCATCCATTTCCATCTACTACAACATGCACACATCACTCACAACACATAAAATAAAATTAAATCTTACCTTTTCCCTTTAACTTCCAACTTGGCTAGGGTTAACGGATGCAAACAGACGATTTGTTGACCCAAACAACACTTCCACGTTAATGAGGACCCTTCACTTAGTAGGTTTTCTAGGAAGAAATAATTTTTGGATGGCTAAATCTTGGTCTTAATTTTTTTGCCCCTTGGCCGAATAGGGTGGTTGTTGTTCTTCAACTTCTCTATTTTTTTTCTAAGTGTAAGGAAATGAGAAAGATGACTTCTTGGTTATCTTTTATGCTCCTAGATGAACCCTCCAAGTGTCCATGGCCCACACATGTGTTGGACCAATTAAAATTGACCACAAAATGTGTGGGAACCACTCCATGGCCACACGGCTAAATGGCCTCATTTGCATGATTTGCCAACTTCCAATTATTCCATTTTTGGTCCCAAATTTTCCCAAATGTTCCATGCCAACCAATTCATGAACAAATTAGGTCTTAAAATGAAATCGAAGGTCAAAAGTCCCAACTTCATATCCCGGAATGGTTTTGTCCCTAACTTATCATAGCTAACCCGGATTGTCCCAATGTACGAAATACAGGATATAACAGTTCATGCCCATAGGTAGATAGGGTGGCGACCCAGGTTTGTAGGTGTTCATCAGCAGACTCACAGGAGCACTCCATTATTCCGGAGGTGCTGTTTGATATACATTATTTTGTGTACATATGTTTTGGGCATGACGGGGTCCTGTCCTGTCTTTATGTCTAGTACTCTAGTAGAGGCTCGTAGATACGTATGTGTGGGTAAGTTGTGCCCCATGATATTGTCAGTGTACGTTTTTGTATATCATTTTTAGCCGTTCGGGCTTATGTATATCCATGTATAGCTTTGGGGTTTATATATATGTTCAGTTGAGTATGATGACTAGCAAGGTGAGTGGTGCTCGGTAGTCAGCTCCGGGTACCCATCATGGCCCCCTAGCCGGATCGTGACAGATGTGGCCTAGTTATAGGCCCGTGATCCGAGGTCAGTTCCGGAGCGAGTGGTACATGGACACCATGGGTCCCCTGCAGGTCATGACTATTGTGCGAACAATGCCCTTAGCATGTATGTACGGTTGAGATACTATCATTTATTTCATTGTATTGTGCTTAACTCATTCTTGTGGTGCATTGTGGACTAGTTGATGATTGACTCTTGATATTATTGTGTTGTTGTGCTATTGTGCCTATCTGCCTATGTTGTTGGTTTTACAAATGTATGCATGATACCAATATTAGCCGGCCTATGATATCTACCGGTATATAGTGTTTGTACTGATACTACCTTGCTGCACCATTTTTGAGTGCAGATTGCGTGCCGAAGACTTCTTCCGAAGCTCACATTTCTCCTGAGGCTATTTTCCGTTCACATCAGAGGGTGAGCTTCTATCCATGCCATGCCGCCTGAAGATCTGTTATACCCCGTACTTCGTACGTTGGAATATTCTAAGTTGGTTGCGACGAGTTATGGACAAGACTTTTAATTTTCGATTTTTGTCGATTGTTTTTTTTTTTTTGTTTCAATGCATAAGTTGCATATTCATCTTTTGTTGGTATGGAGTGTTCAGGGTAAGATTGGAATAAGGAAAAAATTAGAGAATGAAAGTTGGAAGAATTTGGGACTAAAAATGAATTATGGAAAGTTGGCCATTATATGAAAATTTCCATAGGTGGCCGGCCACATGTGATGTGGGCCATGGCCACACGGGAGCTTATTACATGTTATTAAAGGATGACAAGGGATGATTTTCATCATTCTTCATCTCCTAGAAAAATCAAGAAACATGGAGAAAGATGAAGAAGGAGAAAACGGCTAAGGAAGAGAAAAATTGAAGGTCAAAAATTGATCATGGAAAAATATTTTCTTCTAGGTTTCCTACTAATTGGAAGGTTCTCGTTAACGTGGAGTGGTTGTTAGAACAAGAAAACCACCCGTTGTCGTGTTTCATAAAAGCTAGCCGTGGGAGGAGTTGATGGAAAGGTAAGATTTAATCCTTCTTTACATGTTTTATGGATGTGTTGAACGTGTTATGGTGCATGGAAATGGATGGAAAATCATGAAAGGTTGTATGTTGGAAGTTGTAGCCGTGAGTATATGTTGTTGATGTAAGCATTTATGTGATGTAATTTGGTAGTTCTGGATGTTGTGGAGTGTGAAAATGAATAAAATTCATGAAAGTATGGAGGATGAAGTGTAGCCGTGTGTGTGTATGTGTGTGGCCGTGTGTAGTGTGTGTTGTGTAGGAGTGGAGGGTTAGTTGAATTTAGCATGTTTGTGTGTTGTCATAATGTGTAGAATTGAATGGAAGTCATGAAAAACATGTGTGTTGGGTGTGGCCGTATGGGCTGTTTTGGTATAATAGGGAATGGATTGATTTTATTTAGTGTGTTTTGGTTGTTGTCGTCATGAATGCAATGATGTAAATGAGAGTTTAATGTGTCAAGTTGGTGTTGTAATTGTTGGTGGGCTGATTTAGAACCTTAAGAAATTTTAATATAGTTTCATGAATTTGTGGAAGATAATGTTGTCAATGTGTGAATTGTTGGTATAGTTGATGAATTTGAAAGGAAGAAATGTGTTGTTGATATTTCCTTGATTTGAAAGGTTTCGGGTTGCCTTATGTTTAGGTTGGGTTGTTTGGAATAATTTTGTGGATTGTTGGAAATGTTCTTGAATCGCGTTTGAAAGGTTTGAATTGTTATTTGAATATGCGATCGTTGATATTAGTTTGGAAATATGTAGTTAAGTTGAATATAATTGGAATGTTGTCGAAGTATGTGGAAATGACTTGTTAGTGTTAGAATGCGTTTGAAATTACTTATTGATGTTGTTGGAATGGTTGTTGGTATTGTTGTTGAAGATTTGGCCGAGTTAAATTCTCGGGGGCGTCCAAGTTATAGGGGAAGTGCTGCCCAAAATTCTGTAGAAAAAGTAATGGCTTGGAATTGAATTCTTCGATGCTTATGGCTAATGTCCGATGCCTATTGACGTTGTTGTAGATTTTGAGAAGCCGAGATTTGAGTTTGGATTAGCTTAGGAAGCAATCAAGGTATGTGAAGCTTACCCTTCTTTTCTTTTGGCATGTCTTAGACGGGATTAAGGTATGACATGATTTGTGCCTCGAGGTAACTCCATTCTTAAGTTTCGAGTATGTTTGTGATTCGTATTTGCTTTTGATGTTGGTATCCTTAGTATGGTCAGGCTATGGTTCGTATGTCTTTGATATGATTGAGTTTGAAATGTTGTGTAAACGATTCTTATATGTTCCTTGATATTCGTATCCTTAATGCGGTCGAGTTATGATCCTTACGTCTTTTGTATGATTAAATTTCTAAGGTTGCAAAAGAGTTATATTTTCAAAAGAGTTTTGTTTCAAAAGAGTTTTGTTTTCAAAAGAGATATGTTCCTCAACGATTTCGAAACTACGAACGACCGCAACTTTCAAGAGAGAGCTCGGATCGCTTTGATTTCTTCGCAAAGGATTTCATGACGAGTAAGGACTTAAATTTTTATAGGCGGGCCCGGATTGGGTTGAAGCTCGTCCGTGGGTCCCGCGACTTTTCTATGTTGGTTTTAAATGACCTATTTTTTTTTAAAAAAAGGGACTTAATACGACCACTTTTCCGATCCCAAGCATGATTATTTATTTGTCTGTCGAGTTGGAAATAAGGATTTTATGCCTATGATTTTGATACGCAACTATGGTTTTTGAAGTTCGGTTTGATACGCTTCCGAGAGAGATTCTAAGAAAACCCGATTTGACTATCGTTTTGGTTTGAACTAATAGTTCGCTTTGGTTATTCGGTTGAGTTTGAAATGATGATTTGTATGATTATGGATACTTACGATCCGCTTGTGCATTCTCGTTGTTACCTCTTTACCGGATCCCGGGCCGGTATGTGATCGTGCGCACTATGATATACTCCGGTGTTATGCTGTGTTACGGTTCACCGAGCCCCTCGCTAGAGGGCCGGGTTCCGTTTATATTTGGTGTTATGCTGTGTTTGGCGTTATGATGTGTGATGGGGATACGGAGATTTGAAACTTCTGGTGTTATGCTGTGTTGTGGCGCCAAATAGGGTGGCGACCACGTTCCGTCCACGGGTCCTATGGACCGCATATGATATGTGATGATGTATGATGATATGATGAGTTTGTTCACCGATGGTGGGGAAAACCCAATGATGAGGCAAATCCCACATTGGTCTAGGCAAATCCCACATCGATTAATGTTATCTCGTATGACAGGATATGACGTGTACGGTATGAGTATGATGATTATTTGTGTGTGTCAGCCAGTCCCGTTATGGGCCGGATACGATTTGTGTTTCAGATATAAGCCTTTAGTATTCCGGTTATTGTGCTCACTTTCTGTATTTCTTACTTCGGTTAAGACCTCGTTTGATGTATGCTATGTTTTACATGCTCAGTACATATTTCGTACTGACCCCCTTTCTTCGGGGGCTGCGTTTCATGCCACGCAGGTACCCACCGATGAGTAGGTGATGCTAGCAGAAGATGCTCCAGCTGGATTGGCGAGCTCCATTTCCTTCGGAGTGCTGTCGAGTCAGAGTACTTTTGTATGGTATCTGGAGTTATGGTAGAGACTTTGCAGACAGTGTCGTGTGTATGAGATGTCTGTTTGTAAGCGGCTATGTAAGCCGATGTATCATTATGTATTGTGTTATGAATTTCATGTGGGAACAGATTTGTTATGGTTACAGGTTTTATTTGATTTGAAAAAGATGAGAGGCATGTTTGTTTTCCGAAAAAATTTTCCTTATGCATTTTGACATGTTTTGCGGGCCCAGTATGATTGTGTGTATTCGAGAGTCTGCGGGTTCGCTCGGCCCTAAGTAAGGGTCGGGTGCCCGTCATGCCCTATCGGAAATTAGGGTGTGACAAGATCTTTCCTTAATGATGTCTATTTCATTTTTAGACACTTATGCTATTTCAGACACTTATTTATTCTTAGACAGCTTTATGTTTTAGAGTCCTTGTACGATGACTTTAAGATCTTTGGGGTTGTAATAGCTTAGATTTCTGCACTTTTATCTTATTATGGCATAACTAGACAGTTTATGGTTTAACTTCATTATTATTGACTGAATAATTGGCTAAGGGGATGGTTCACCCACCAGGGGGGTTAGTGTGGGTGCCATCACGACCGGTTAGGTCGTGACAAAAAAGAATTACAGGAAGTATAAACAAAGACAGAAATGTATAGGCTCAAGAGGGGTTATTCAGAATTCATGAATGAAAGAGTAAGTCGCGTCAACAACGGGAGATGATTTATATAAAGCCCAGAAGGAGGCAAGTTAAAAGGTCAGACAAGGCGCCAGACGATATAGAATTGCAAATTATAGAATGGTTCTAGAGTCGGAAGGTTCAGTTTTGCAAGTAAATGATCATAACTCTTAGAAGATATTTCAGACAAGAGTAATGGCAGTGGAAGTAAAAAAAAAAAAAAAAAAAAAAAAAAGGTTGTGTACAAAATTAATACTATCAGAGTGACAAGTGAGGGATGGCTCAGTGGTAAAGCACCTCCACCCACGACCGGTAGGTCCTGGGTTCGAGTCACACTGGAGGGGAAGTGTGGAAACACTATAAATCCTCCTAAATGGGTGGGAAAAAAAAAAAAAAAAAAATACTATCAGAGTAAGGATGGAAGTGGAAGTAGTTAAGAATAATTGTGGGTAGTTTAAGGGCGCCTAAGATCCTATAAGGATATATAATAATGAGCTTGCAGCTTAATATGAACGAGAAGTTTCACTCTGAAAGTATATTGATAAAAGATTTTAGCTAAGAGACGAGGGAGGAGAATTTACTCCGAGTAGAGTGGTTTAAAGTGTGGGTTACAAAAAAAAGGTTAACCAATAACGTCAATCCCTTCAGAAAATAGGTATGTAGCCAATAAGGAAGTACGTCAGCAGCTTATTATTAGCTATGCTGGTTGAATAAAGAACCAAATCAGAACCAAGAATTATACTTGAGGCCATGTTTATAAGGAACTCCAGATTAGTAATTAAGAAAATTTAATGCATTCGTAATGCGCGTATTCAGAATGAATAAGGAAATGAGATCCTCTACGCTTAAGGGCGGTTAGGAAAGTCAAGGAGAATTATGGACCCATGACTTAGGGTCGGTAATAGTTGAGCACGCGTTTGAGATATGGCGTGACATCTTTATAATCATAAGAACCTCCAAAGATATCTTCAAGTAGAAGTAATTGAATTTGGGATGAATTTCCCCTATTAATAGTAAAAGTGTCCTCTAGGACGAGTCACGATAGTACAGAGATACACGTGTCCTCTTAAAGAGAGAACATTCCTTGGGATTAAGAAATAAGTAAAGATAAGCCAAGATGATATAGTTAAGAATGGTCCTCCTCAAGAAGGAAACGATTCGGAAGCTAGACTACTACGAAAGAGTATCCCATGAAAGTGATAAACGAGCATTGAACTAATATAACAACAGAGCTACCATTCAGAACCTAGTGGTATTACCCTTAGTGGTAAGAGTGAAAGAGTAGCATTATGCAGATTCTTTCCTAATATAGCTTAGAAAGGAAGTTCATACAATAAGGTGACAACCTTCAGGGCAACATATGATGAGATCTATGGATAGCTTGGCTTACCTAGAAGCTGAGAAGAGAGTAAGTTAACCAAGGAGTTCGATCTATTAGCAAGCTTAGGAGCTCGATTAATAGATTCCGCTGATGGTAGAGCTATGATTCAGAATGTAACAAAATTGACCCTGGTGATAGAGGTAAAGGAACAACAATACGAGGATCCCGAGTTAGCAGTATTTAAAGAAAAAGTTCTGCGACAAGAGAATCCAATATTTGAGCTTAAGGGGAACAGATCTACGATGCGAAGTTGAATGTATGCCCGGATATAGTTGGTCATCGGGGAGAGATTGTGAGGAAGGTACATTAGTCCCGCTATTTTGTTCATCTTGGTTGGACGAAGATGTACCATGATATTAGATATATATATATATATATATATATATATATATATATATATATATATATATATATATATATATATATATATTAGTGGAATGATATGAAGACACATTGCCAAGTTTGTGGCACGTTGTCCTAATTGTCAGTAAGTAAAGATAGAGCATCAGAGGCCTAGAGGGCTAGTACAAAGTATAAAGATCAAGACTTGAAAATGAAAGATGATTAATATGAATTTCATTGCAGAGTCGCCCCATTCTTATAAAAAATATGACTCCATATGAGTGATGGTCGATAGACTTACAAAGTTGACCCATTTCTTGCCAAATAGAGCCATTCACATGGCCGAGGATTATGAAAAGTTGTATATTAAAGAGACCGTACCGCTTCATAACATTCTAATGCCTATTTTTTCAGATAGCGGAGCTCTATTCACAGTAAACTTCTGGGGATCCTTTTAGAGAGGTTTGGGAATACAAGAGAACCTGGGTGTAGTTTTCACCCCAAACAGATAGCCACGCCGAGCGTACGATTTTGATACTCGAGGATATGCTACATGCATTTATACTAGAATTCAAAGAGAATTAGGATGATCATTTACCCCACAATGAGTTTGCATGTATTGGCAGTTATCATTCCAGTATCAAGATGGCTCCTTATGAGGCCTTATATGGCTGAACAGAGTTCTTTGATGCAGAAGTTGGTCCACTAGGCTAAAGAAAAAGTCAGCCCAGAGTCGCGAGAAGCCACTTATAGATATGAAACACCGAGATCTAGAATTTGTGTAAATTATTGGGTCTTCCTGAAAGTGTCGCCAACGAAAGGCCTAATGATATTTAGTAAGAAAGGCAAGCTTAGCCCAAAGGTACATTAGGTCGTACAAAATTGTTCGAGGAATAGGCCAGGTGGTCTACGAGTTAGAGTTACCTCCGTAATTGGAGTCCATGCATCCAGTATTTCATGTATCTATATTACGGAAGTGTTTTATGACTAAAGGATATTCGAGTTGAAAAGGTTGCACCATAAGTCAGATACAGCTTTGTGACGTTTTTATTAAAATTGATGGCTGTGTGGAGCCAAAAGTTGTTGTGGATTGATTGTGCCCTAATGTGGCATATATACTATTTTTTCTGGCTACGTGATAGGTTGGATATAGTCAAGTATACAGAGCAGACTCTGTCTAAATTTTCATAAGACCCTTAAGAGTTAGTTTCTCTCCTATACCCCTTTTTGAGGATGAATATTCCTAAGAGGGGAAGGATGTTACACCCCGTATTTTTTTTCTTTTTACGCTAGTATGCGTTGTGAGTAAAGTAACAAAAGTCCGGTGAGGCTAAGATCCCATATTTGGATGATAATGAGTTTAAACAAGTGTTAAGTAAGTTTCGTAAGAGTTCGGGGTTAAACGAATCAAAGAAAATACTTTTCGACGAAGTTCGCCAAAGGAAAGTGGATTGTAATAGCCCATACTTTTCGGGTAAGAAAAAGAGTGCTTAATCTAATAAAAAGCATTTGTTATGATGTATTTGAATCATACAATAGTTGTATGATAATCCTTGAAGTCAAGCAAGTTTAAAACAAAAGTTGGCAAAGGTCATTACAAGTTACGTTCATAAGTTTGCTCAATTTTGGGTCTAATGTCACCGAGCCTTTCTCTCAATATACTTGGAGTTATGGGGTGACCTACCCATCAAATTAAAGGTCTACAAGTCTAATTTCCAATGCATTAAACTGTTCATCGATACGACGTCGGAGTAGAGATATATTTGCGTTTTTTGCGAAACTGCGTAGACAATCCGCTTGGGACCCACTTAAGGCGGTGGAAAGTTGTAAAAGATGTATAAATCAATAGAAACCATTTGAGACCTCTTTTTCGTCCTCTATAGATTATAACACACTAAAATGCTCTCCAAAGGTTCTCATAACATCCTAGAGCAGAATCAAAGGCAAACAACGTAAATCCAATATCGGGAATCTCGTGATGCTAGTTAGATCAAGTTCTTCTTCTTTATTGTTGAATTGGAGAATTATTCAGCAACCTCAGATTTCAAGTTGTCCCTATTGACTAAGGTAATACTATGTCCCTCCTTCATGTATTTGAACTTGTGGAAGTCATAGCAAGCTGCACGGTTGAAAACCCGTAAAATAAAAGAAGAAAATCATAGTTCTGTTGTCGCTACTTGTTGAACTAATTTGATGTAACGACTCGTTTGACCGATAGTTGACTTTTGGGAAAACAGACCTTTTTCAGAATTTTGTAGATTTTTTAAGGTCCGAAGGGTCATTTATGACTTAGCAGGATGGCTAGTTCAGTTCTTGAGGCTTTTGGGTGCGTTGTGGGTATTTGGTTGGAATCTTGGTTTTAGCCTCTGGGGGTTGACCGGATCAACATGACCTCCGTTGGGAATTTCTGTTACACCTCGGGAATTCCCCTTAGTATACAGGTGTATAATCTCACGAAGGACATGACGTATACGAGGTTGGATAAGCAAGAAGTAGTAATTGATGGTTCTAATTAAGATTTCCAAAGACATTCGAGTCGAAGCAAGGAAGTTGCTAAGGGAATCGAGTTATAAATTAGAGTGTCGGATGAAAACTATGTGTATGGGGTTAGTGATACCTTAAGGATGTTGTGGAGAAGAGTTATGACATCCCCTAGATTACTAACGAAGTGATAAACAAGTGCCAAGAAGGTTTCATAGGGATTGGAGACCAAACGAAACGACGGGAATCATTCCGGTGGAACTGTGAGTTCCACGGCCATGTTCCACGGCCCGTGGGTGTGTCCGTGGAACAGCCAGCAGAAAGAGTGGCTGGATGGTTGTGAACCACGACCAGTTCCATGGCCAACAAAGGGTTCCGCGGACCGTGAAGCTGTCCGTGGAAGTCCCACTCGGCTGAACTTCTCAAGTCTTTAAAAGTGAAGTCCACTTCATTTATTTCATTTCCCATACACGACTTCAACTTCTCCACACCTCTAGAACTTTCTAAAGATTTCATCCACAAGAAAACTAAGTGAATCAAGGGTCAATAACAAGAATTGAGGTGAACCAAGCTTAAGAAACTCCATTAAAGCCATTGAAGTCAAGGAATTCCAAGAAAGGTGAAGTAGGGTTTTTGTGAGAAAGGTGTATTATCAATCAAGGTTCATTTCTCTATCATCTAGGGTAAGTTTCATGAACTTTACATGTTGTTTGAAGTATTATTAAGATGAAATACATGGAGAATGGAATAGTAAAGGAAATGGGTTGTAAATGGATGAATGAAGTCATTTTGAAATAGTAGTTACAATGAATCGTGAAAATGAATATAATGATGTTATGAATGTGTTAGAAATGGTATTTAGAACATGAAATAAGCATTGGATGTGGAAGAACGTGATGATGGGTTTTAGTCATGAATATGGAGAATTAGGTGGAACTATGAAATACGAGACATGTAAAATAAATGACGATTGTTGTTAGCTATATTGTGATGGTTGTTGTAGGTGTTGGAAGTGATATGGAATGTGGCGGAAAGTAGTATAAACAAAGGAAATGCTGCCCAAATTTCTATAGCTTTAGTAGGTATGTTTTTACGACGATATAGCTAATGTCGATACGAATTCTCTTGAAGGTATAAACAAGTGCATTAAAGGAGAACGAGCAAGCGATAGAATAGTAAACGAAAAAGGTATGTGAGGCTAATCCTTTCTTTCTAAGGCATGAGTCCTATGGCATGAATTTCCTCTTGTATTATAAATGTTCCATCTTCGAGAAGATTATGAGTCATTGTTCATGAATAGCCATACACGATAAGAGATATATTACGATTATGATAGTGATAATGATAAGCTTAAGACTAGAGATGATATAGCCTACGATATGATGCTCCAGTTAAGCAAATGAAGCCATCCATAGCCCATTGATGTTGATCATTGCACCCACTCACCTTATGTTTGTTCCTTCAGGGTGAGGCAGAATACTTATGAATGCACATAATGACATCGGGGCCCACGACCTTATGTCACCCCGATCAAGTATGATTATCTATGAGTCTTTATGCATGTATTGCTATAGGTATATTATGATGAGTATGATAAGCACATTGTGACAAGTATACTATGATGAGCATGATATGATGAGTACATAATGGTATCACACCGCGCCAAAATGGCCGGGCAGTCACCGCCAAGGCGGGCAGCTATACGCCATGGCCAAATGGCATGGGCAGTCATCACTAGTGGGCAGCATGAGACGATACCCCGGACGCGGAGGCACGGACGCGAGCTAATGCTATTGCTAATATTATGGATTATCACACCGCACCTATATGGTCGGGCAGCTTATACACTTATGCATATATGATATGATGACGAGTATGAAAGTAAGCTAGCATGTATTACCTCCTTTATGATTCAGTCAGTTACAGATTGCTCCTGATTGATACCTCCTTATTTTACTGTCATTTTTATTATTGTTCATGCCTTACATACTCAGTATAATATTCGTACTGAC
Organism: Lycium ferocissimum; assembly: GCF_029784015.1. Classification (NCBI taxonomy): domain Eukaryota; kingdom Viridiplantae; phylum Streptophyta; class Magnoliopsida; order Solanales; family Solanaceae; genus Lycium; species Lycium ferocissimum. Next base: position 12,769 of record NW_026713646.1, on the reverse strand, counting down.
GTCCTTTCTTCGGACGCTGTGTTCATGTCCACGAGTGAAGGGGAGGTGATCCAGACTCATAGGAGCTAGCAGCTGATTAGAGAGCACCCCATTTTCCGGAGGTGCCACAGATTATTCTTTTGGTACATATATATGTATATAGTCATGATTGGGCACGACGGGGTCTTGTCCCGTCCATATGTCTAGTACTCTAGTAGAGGCTCGTAGATACGCAGTGAGGGTAGCATGGTCCCATAGTTGTATGTGTATGCATGTATGTATATTATGTTGATAGCCGAAAGGGCTTATGTCTATAAAAGTAATCATGCTTCAAATGATGATATATTTCTATGAAATTGAGCGAGTATTATGAATGGAAGCATATAGATAACGGAATGAGTAGTGCTCGGTGGTTAGCCCCGGATACCCGTCGCGGCCCGTAGTTCGGGTCGTGAGCCGATGGCGGGTATCGAGCGATTCGATCCTAGAAAGTGTCTACGAGCCGTGTCTAGTAGAGTCTTGTTTATGGTGTGTTGCGCGCCACGCTAATAAACAAGAGGCTACGGCATTTTGGAAAAATGACCATCCTTCTTCATATGAGATCGTGCGATAGAGTCGTGTATAAGATATACCCCTCCCCAACGAATGTGCTATGATTTCAGAAATGCCGCCAAAAGCTAAAGCCGCCCAGAAGGGCAAGACTACGACAAGGAGGCGGGCAGAAAGAGAGCCGCCTATGAATATAGATGAAGAAGAGTCACATCATGAGGCTTTATCTAATGCCTCCACTACTCCTCCTATCACAGAGGGACAAGAAGGGGCTTCCGTTCCAGCTCCCATTCCTCCAGTTCCTCCACCGGCTGCTTCGAGTCAACAAGTATCCGAGGCCATTAATTTGTTGACACAATTGGTTGCCGCTCAGGCACAAAGGCGAAATGCGGGCCCAAGTGATCGTTCATCTAGTACTAGAGCCCGTGACTTCATGAGCCTTAATCACGCCGAATTCTTTGGGTCCAAACCGGATGAAGACCCGCAAGGCTTTATTGACGAAATGTTGAGGACGTTGCGGATTATTCATGCTTCTGAGACCGAATCAGTGGAGTTGGCATCATATAGACTCCGAGATGTGGCGGTTTTATGGTACAATGATTGGAGTGCATTGAGGCAAGAAAATGCGCCTCCTCCCGTGTGGCAAGAGTTTGTTGATGCTTTCATTCGCCATTACTTGCCACCCGAGGTCCGCCGAGCTAGAGCGGATAGATTCCTGAATCTAAAGCAAGGGAATATGAGCGCCCGGGAGTATAGCCTTCAATTTAATTCTTTGGCTAGATATGCTCCTACGATGGTAGCCGACATGGGCGACGAGGTGTACGGTTTGTGAGTGGCTTAGGGCCACATTTATTTAAGGATTGCTTGATGGCTTCATTGCAAGACGGATGGACATCTCCCGCATTCAAGCCCATGCCCAAAAATCTTGAAGGACAACAACCTCCGCGAGAGGGTGATCGTGATATTGATAGAGGGCCAAGCAAAAGGGCCGGATCTATGGGCACGAGGTTGCGATTTTAGAGGGGGATCAAAGGCGGATCTGACATATTCTAGGCACTCGAGCCGGAGATCGGCGACGAGTGCACCTCCCGGTTTACGGGCGAGAGATCGATCGCTCCTTTCGTTCGAACGGGGCTAGAGTTCGAGGGCCTGTGTTCTCGGTTTGGGGAGAGTCCTCTCCGCATGTACGGTCGAGAGGAGATCTCCGTATGTTGCAAATCGCGATGCGACCGGTGTGGTAGATTACATTCCGGACGGTGCCGCCGTTGGTCGGACGCTTGTTATGCTTGTGGTCGGATGGGGCATATGATGAGAGATTGCCGTCGATGAGCGGCGCTAAAGGCTAGCTGTCCACGACACGGGACCCACCAACACTTCAACTGGTGGTGATCCGCGGCAGGGAGATTGAGTTCGCCGATCGGCCCGAACCTATTTCCATCCTATCGAATGGCGAGAAGGAATTCCCCCGAGACTTTATCACGGGCGGTAAGAAAGAAAGATGGCTCCCAGTGGGCCGGTGACAATAAAGAACAAGTATCCTCTTCCGAGGATGCCACGCGGCACCGCTTATATATGCTTTAGCGTTCGGGCTAACTAACGGCGGAATTTAATGATCTCGAGTCCTCTCCATTTGTTTGTGAGTTATTGATGATATTCGGTATATTCTCGCACGTCGAACATGCACATCACCTACGTGTTTTCTCGCGACGTGTATGCGTTAATAGTTTTGGCTATCCGGGATCCACGTTATCTTGACATTATTCCGTATGTTGCAAATCGTATTGGGTGAAACCTTAGCCAATTAAGCCTTTTAAAAATTTCAAAGGTATTGTGAGCTAGCTTCGAGTTGGTGATCCTGTGATAGCTAAACAAGTGTATAAAGATGTTATCATTGTAATATGCGATCGCCAGACCAAAGCTGATTTAGTTGGGCTAGAGATGCTAGACTTTGATGTCATAATGGGTATGGATTGGTTGGCCTCATGTTATGCTAACGTTATTGTTGAATGATTCGTAGATCCACCAATTAGTTCGATTTTTAATTTCTAGGAAAAATAAGAGAGCCCGTACTTGAATGGAAAGGTAATACGGCAACTCACCGCCGAGAAGGTAGGTTTATTTCCTACCATTAAGGCAAGAAAATGATCGCCAAGGGCTATATTTATCATTTAGTGGGAAGTGATCAAATTTCGTTGTAGGACTGACATCGGAAACATCGCCAACTTTTCAATCTATTCCGGTGGTGAATGAGCTTCCGGGTGTGTTTCCGGATGAGCTCTGTGGTCTTCCCCCGGAAAGGGAAATTGAGTTCGCCATTGATGTGTTGCCGGACAACGAGCCTATTTCTATTCCTCCGTATCGAATGGCTCCGCGGTCCCGAATTGATCCAACAAGCGAGAGAATTAAAGGCCAAAGTCGCCAAAAATCTTACGTCTAGAAAGATTTGCTTGAGAAGGGGAGTTTATTGAGTCCGCGATACATTCCCTATAGATGTTATATCTCCGTGGGGAGCACCGAAAGTTTATTTTCTTTTTAGTTTATGTGAGAAAGAAAAGGGCAATTTTTGGATGGCTCCACTACGGATGTGTATTGATTATGAAAGAAAAATCGAGGCCCAGTGGAGGCCCAATAAAGTGACGATAAAGAATAAGTATCCTCTTCAGGGATTAACGATTTATTTGATCGGTTTGCAACGAGGTGCCAAGTGGTTTTCTAAGATAGATTTGCGATCGGGTTATCATCAAGTGAGGGTCAAGAGAAGAAGAATATTCCCAAAAGTTGGAATAAAATTGGGTTGAAGTTGGAGTATAGTAGTTGGCCGTGTACTTTTAGAACAAGATATGGTCATTACGAATTCCGAGTGATGTCGTTCGGGCTAACTAACGCTCCGGCAGTGTTTATGAATTTAATGAATAATGTATTCAGGCCTCTCTTGGATTTGTTTGTGATAGTCTTCATTGATGATATTCTGGTATATTCTGTTGATAATCAAAACATGCAGATCACCTACGTATTGTTCTTGGAATTCTCCGTACTCGGGAATTGTATGCTAAATTTTCGAAGTGCGAGTTTTGGCTAAATTCTGTGACATTCTTGGACCATGTTATTGCAGATGATGGTATTAGGGTTGATGTCATGAGCGAGAAAATAGAGGGCGGGGCCATGTGAAGACTTGGCCAAGGCTAAAGAAAGCGACGCCTACGAAGTTCGGAGTTTTACGGTTTTGCTTGGCGTTAAGTTCATAACTTACTATAGGAGATTCGTAGAGGGAAAAGAATTTAAGTTGTTTACTTTTCATATGAACTCTCACTTTCAGCCCCATTGACGAAGTTAACCCAAATCAGCAAAATTTCGGTGGAATGACGCATGTGAGCATAGAGTCTTCCAAGAGTTAAAGGGCAGTTGAGTAACCTCATGCTCAAGGATATTAACACTTCCGGTTCTATTTTATCGTGACCGGAGGCTTTTAACACTTCGAAAAGTATATTTGTTCTTATATATTCGCTTCGAGGGTCATAAAAAGGATGGTTATGTGGTATATTGTGATGCTTGTATGGTGTGGGGCTAGGGTGTGTATTAATGATCTATAAATTAGGATGCACATGGAAGATCGGCGAAAGCGGTGTTAGTCATGGCGTATGCTTTTTCCAGTCCGAGGCGACTATGGAGAGAGTGCGGAAACATGAAAAAAATTACCCAACTCACTTGATCTCGTAATTGATTAGCCGCCGTTATTGAATGCGAAAATAAGCTTCAATACGAAGATGCCATTGAAAATGTGGAGACATTATTTGTATGGCGTGCATGTCGATATCTATACGTGTTCGGGATGTGGTCCCGGAACTCCCCCGACCGTGTGGGAATTCTAGAAGAAGCTCATTGCTCTGAAGAGAGTCTCCTTAATATATTTTTAAACGACGACTATGAGTTGAATGCGCAACCGGCAGGAGGTAGTTAGAATTATTGAAGGATTATGATGTTAATATTTTATACCACCCGGAGGAGGATGGTGCAAATGTAGTAGCCGACGCGCTTAGTCGTATTCGCCGATCAATGGGCAGACTCATGCGAAGTTCCCCCAGAAGAAAGAGCCGATTCATGAACTCGGCACCCGCCAAGCCGAACTCCTCTGAGAGGCACCTTGGCGGCTAAGATATGTTAACCCTTGTTAGAATTTATTTTCTTTAGATTTGGCGAATCTTGGAGTACGTATAATCGACTCGGTTATCACTATATGCGGATGGAAAATGGAATTAGTGTTAATGATCCTACGATTTCTTACTCCATCCTTACGAGAACATCGTACCATCGAGGTTCGGTTAGCGATGAAGCGAGGAAATTTTAGGAGAGGTGACCCCCCTAAAAGTTTTTGGAAATTTTGCAACTTTAGCCAAAGGAAGCGAATGGGAGGATCCCTAAAGGGACTTGGAATATCTAAACATTTTAAGGGGCCGCGTGAGCGGGAATGGACTAGAATATTATAAAGGCAGAGTGAAATTCCCAATTTAACATTCGAGGACGAATGTTTTAAAGAGGATGTTATATCCGGTCACCATTTCGAAAATTTGAAATAACTTTGACTTATGAGAAGGAGGCCATATTTGGATTTTCTTTTAGTACGTTCTTAGAAGTTTGAATGTGGAAAAGTGGAAGGAGGCCTAAGGCAATTTTGGAATTTTGAAAATTTATTGTGCAAACAAATAAGTGGTTAGTGAAAGAAAAATTGAGGCCACATTCGGTGGCCGGCCATGGAGGCCCAAGTCCTTTAGTAAATAATTTCCATGTGCTAAATTATATATTGGCCTTTATCCCTTAGAGTTTTCAAGAAGCAAGGAGAAAGAACAAAGCAAAAAAAAAAAAAAAGAAAGAAAAAAATGTATTTCACCACCAAAAATCTTGCCTTAAAAATTATTCTCTTGTGGTATTTATACCAATTCAAGGTTCCTCTAATGGTGCCATTATTTCGGAAGATAACCCGCTAGTTTCATAGTTTGAGTGACTTGGTGGGGTGAAGAAGTTTGAAGAACAAGGTAAGTCATCTCTCTAATTATGTTTTGAAGGTTAGTTTGTGTTGTGGTGCATGTAAGTGAGTAGAAAATATGTAAATAGGGAAGTTTGCAAAGTGGGTGTGTTGAAGGGTACATGGCCGTGCATGTGTACATGTATAGTGCAGTTGAAATTTTGTTGTATTTTAGTTGTGTTTATGGAGGAATTCACGTTGAAAAGGAAGTTGGAATAAAATTGGGTTGAAGTTGGAATAAAATTGGGTTGAAGTTGGAGTATAGTAGTTGGCCGTGTATAGTGGATGTGGCCACATATATGTGTGTTGTAGTATAAGTCATGTATTAGTGGTAGTTAGCATGTTTTGATTGTTGTGAAGTGAAGAAAAGATTGCAAACCATTTTTGTGTAAATATTTGGTGTTGGCCGAATGGCCCCCTTTATGTGGTCTTGAATGAACAAATTGTCGTTGGCGGTTTCGTTGTCTCATTACGGATGTTATAAGAAGAAATGCAAGTTTGATGACTTAGAATGATGTTGTATTGGTTATGGCATGATTTGGGGAATGTATGTGGATTTTTATGTAATTTTTGCATGTATGAATATTGCTTTGTTAGTATGTGGATTAATGATGTAAATCATGAATTTGGAAGTATGAAGTTGGAGTAGAAGTTGTGATATTATGTGGAAAGAAAGACTATATGTGTTATTATGTGTTTTATGGCGATTATTGGTGTTGTTGAGTTGATTGTGATGTTGGTTGGTTGTTGTTGTTGATATTTGAGCCGAGATGATTCTCGGGATGTTATACATATAGGCATTCCATCGAAATTTCGGTAGAAACATGAACCTAAGATTGAAATGTTAATTCTCATGAATAGTAACGGTAAAGGTGACCATTTGCGATTTTTGACGAAACGGGATTGGAGATAAAGCGAGCGTAAGACGTCCGCAAGGTATGTAAGGCTTACCCTTCTTTCGTTGGCATGTCGTAGACGTGTAGATTTTGGTCGGGGACTTTCCTAATTCTAGAAAACTGACCACTTACTATTCACTCGGTAGGATTGAAGCAAATGCTATAATAGTCGAAAGAATTGTCTCAACGCCTAGAACTTCATGAATAGGATCCGATTACAAGACCCTCATAAGTAATGTCATGAGCGTGTTATACGTAAATTTTGTATGCCGCCACATTTGACCCGAGGCGGGGCCACGCGTCCCGAGATTTTTGTAGATCTCCATAATTTCGGAACTTAAAGAAAGCTTTTGGCTATTGCCTTAATTACTACACGATAGTTGTTTTGATTGTTCCCTTAAGTTGTACGATATGTTTTGATACGTAAAATGATCCGGAAGTTCATAACTTTTACTTATTATCCAACGAAATACAACATGGCGGGAAATATAGTTTGTCCTTGAGTTTTGGAAAAGAATTTGGTTGTTTACTTGTTATATGCATATGAACTCTCACTACTCTGCTCGTGCATACTGTCGTTATGTCTTCCACCGAGTCCCGGGCCGGGTATGTATTCGTGCACAGACCTATTGCATTGTCGAGTCCAAAAGTCATATATTCACTTAAGTCCCTCACCGGAGGGCGAGATATGCTATATGATTATATGATTACAACATGTGTTTATACAATGATCCCACTGGCGGAGGGCCGGGTACGTTATATGTGCATCTGTTTCTCGGGTGAGTTCGGTTTTGACCCTATGCTTAAGTTGATATAGTCTAGATTGGTTACGGTTCTATTTACGTGTTCTTTTTACATACTCGGTACCTATGAGATTTGGCAAAAGCCGGCGTGCGGATATACGTTCGGAGTGAGCCGCCGAGGGTCCCCCTGTTCGGCTATTTTGGAGAGCTCCCTTGTCCGAGCCCGGATTAAAATCTACGTTCATATATATTTGTTCGAGTGCGGCGGGGCCCGTCCCGTCATATATATTCGTATGTTCGTTTTTGTGTATAGAGTTAGACATAAAACGTGGGTTATGGTTCCTTGCAACTATGATATCTAGTTCATCCGGTATTCCATGTCTCATATGAACATGTTGGTATTTTTCGAGTACAAATTTTGGTTAGTAGGAAAAACGGGAGACTCGTCCGGATTGTTCTAAAATCTTTGAGTTATTACCTTATTGATTTTCTTGTTAACATATGCGATATGGTGTGTTAGTACGTACGGGTGCCCAGTTCGGGCGCTAGTCGCGGCCCACGGGGTTGGGTCGTGACAAAAATCATCCGTAAGGTGGGTCAAGTAGCATATGAGTTAGACTTGCCTTCAGAACTTGAATTAGTTCATCCGGTATTCCATGTCTCAATGCTCCGCAAATGTGTTGGAGATCCTACGATTGTGTGTCGATAAATGATGTCCAAATTACGGAGAAGCTAACTTACGAAGAAGTACCTATTGCCATATTAGACGAAAGTACGAAGGCTTCGGAATAAAGTAGCTAGCTTCAAAAGTCCTGTGGCGCAATAATAATCGGGAAGAAATGACTTGGGAAGCGGAGGAGAAGATGAAATCCACATATCCGTACTTATTTCAGCCCCCAGAAGAGATACATGATGAAACATCGGGATAATAAGGTATGTATGCTTTACTTTTATGTATATGGGTCGTGTGTGGCCAATCTATATTGTTATTGTGTTGTAGCCCTGTGAGGCAATGATATTATGGGCTGTTGTGACAGGATGCTATCGCCATATTACAGGGGAAACTCCGGCAATTTTTTTTTAGAATTCCCGATGACTTAACATTCGGGGACGAATGTCCCAAAATGGGGGAAGAATGTTACACCTCGGGAATTCCCCTTAGAATACAGGTGTATAATCTCGCGAAGGACATGACGTATACGAGGTTGGATAAGCAAGAAGTAGTAATTGATGGTTCTAATTAAGATTTCCAATGACATTCGAGGGAAGGCAAGGAAGTTGTTAAGGGAATCGAGTTATAAATTAGAGTGTCGGATGAAAACTATGAGTATGGGGTTAGTGATACCTTAAGGATGTTGTGGAGAAGAGTTATGACATCCCTAGATTACTAAAGAAGTGATAAACAAGTGCCAAGAAGGTTTCATAGGGATTGGAGACCAAACGAAATGACGGGAATCATTCGGTGGAACCTGAGTTCCACGGCCATGTTCCACGGACAAGACCATGTTCCACGGCCCGTGGGTGTGTCTGTGGAACAGCCAGCAGAAAGAGTGGCTGGCTGGTCGTGAACCACGACCAGTTCCACGGCCAACAAAGGGTTCCATGGACCGTGAAGCTGTCCGTGGAAGTCCCACTCGGCTGAACTTCTCAAGTCTTTAAAAGTGAAGTCCACTTCATTTATTTCATTTCCCATACACGACTTCAACTTCTCCACACCTCTATAACTTTCTAAAGATTTCATCCATAAGAAAACTAAGTGAATCAAGGGTCAATAACAAGAATTGAGGTGAACCAAGCTTAAGAAACTCCATTAAAGCCATTGAAGTCAAGGAATTCCAAGAAAGGTGAAGTAGGGTTTTTGTGAGAAAGGTGTATTATCAATCAAGGTTCATTTCTCTATCATCTAAGGTAAGTTTCATGAACTTTACATGTTGTTTGAAGTATTATTAAGATGAAATACATGGAGAATGGAAGAGTAAAGGAAATGGGTTGTAAATGGATGAATGAAGTCATTTTGAAATAGTAGTTACAATGAATCGTGAAAATGAATATAATGATGTTATGAATGTGTTAGAAATGGTATTTAGAACATGAAATAAGCATTGGATGTGGAAGAACATGATGATGGGTTTTTGTCATGAATATGGAGAATTAGGTGGAACTATGAAATACGAGACATGTAAAATAAATGACGATTGTTGTTAGCTATATTGTGATGGTTGTTGTAGGTGTTGGAAGTGATATGGAATGTGGCGGAAAGTAGTATAAACAAAGGAAATGCTGCCCAAATTTCTATAGCTTTAGTAGGTATGTTTTTACGACGATATAGCTAATGTCGATACGAATTCACTTGAGGGTATAAACAAGTGCATTAAAGGAGAACGAGCAAGCGATAGAATAGTAAACGACAAAGGTATGTGAGGCTAATCCTTTCTTTCTAAGGCATGAGTCCTATGGCATGAATTTCTTCTTGTATTATGAATGTTCCATCTTCGAGAAGATTATGAGTCATTGTTCATGAATAGCCATACACGATAAGAGATATGTTACGATGATGATAGTGATAATGATAAGCTTAAGACTAGAGATGCTATAGCCTACGATATGATGTTCCAGTTAAGCAAATGAAGCCATCCATAGCCCATTGATGTTGATCATTGCACCCACTCACCTTATGTTTGTTCCTTCAGGGTGAGGCAGAATACTTATGAATGCACATAATGACATCGGGGGCCCACGACCTTATGTCACCCCGATCAAGTATGATTATCTATGAGTCTTTATGCATGTATTGCTATAAGTATATTATGATGAGTATGATAAGCACATTGTGACAAGTATACTATGATGAGCATGATATGATGAGTACATGATGGTATCACACCGCGCCTAAATGGCCGGGCAGTCACCGCCAAGGCGGGCAGCTATACACCATGGCCAAATGGCATGGGCAGTCACCACTAGTGGGCAGCATGAGACGATACCCCGGACGCGGGAGGCCTGGACGCAGGCTAATGCTATTGCTAATATTATGGATTATCACACCGCACCTATATGGTCGGGCAGCTTATACACTTATGCATATATGATATGATGACGAGTATGAAAGTAAGCTAGCATGTATTACCTCCTTTATGATTCAGTCAGTTACAAATTGCTCCTCATTGATGCCTCCTTATTTTACTGTCATTTTTATTATTGTTCATGCCTTACATACTCAGTACAATATTCGTAATGACGTCCTTTCTTCGGACGCTGTGTTCATGTCCACAGGTAGACAGGGAGGTGATCCAGACTCATAGGAGCTAGCAGCTGATTAGAGAGCACCCCATTTTTCGGAAGTGCCACATATTATTCTTTTGGTACATATATATGTATATAGTCATGATTGGGCACGACGGGGTCCTGTCCCGTCCATATGTCTAGTACTCTAGTAGAGGCTCGTAGATACGCAGTGTGGGTAGCATGGTCCCATAGTGGTATGTGTATGCATGTATGTATATTATTTTGATAGCCGAAAGGGCTTATGTCTATAAAAGTAATTATGCTTCAAATGATGATATATTTCTATGAAATTGAGCGAGTATTATGAATGGAAGCATATAGATAACGGAATGAGTGGTGTTCGACGGTTAGCCCCGGATACCCGTCGCGGCTCGTAGTTCGGGTCGTGACAATTTCGAGGTCACAGATGGATTCGTAGCATGTTTTTACTTATGTCTACATGTTTGGTTTGTACTCAGGTGGTTTCGGATGGGTGTCGCGGTTTCAGTTTGAGTCTTGGTGAAACCAGAATTTTCTGATTTTCTGGTGTCTCGCCCCAGCGATGGCTACTCGCCCCTGCGGACTCTCCCCGGTAAAGGCTACTCGCCCCTGTGGATCTTTCCCGGCAAGCATTGATCCGTAGGAGCGAACAATAACGTAATTAATGAAATCACGCCCCAGCGGACAGAGTCCCGCCTGTCCGCTGAGCCGGGATTGCTGCAGCGGAGAGGGTCTGCCCCTGTGAAGAACGCCGGACCAGAATCATTATTTTATTCCTAACTTCGATGTCATTAGTCCATTCACCCAAAAACTAAGTCTAAGGTACATTAAGGGCGATTTCTATAGATCTTGTGGTGAAATCCTCTTGGGGTAAGTTCTAAACCTTCATCTTGCAGTATCTTTCCTTTACTAGTGTTTATGATGAGAAATGGTTGTTGTGGGTGATAAGAGATGGAACTTAGGTTAGTTAATCATTAAACCCGCTAATCTAAGTTGGTTGTTATTGTTCTAATTACTGATTCTATCATCTATAATTGTGGATTAATAGATTCTAGGATTGAATCTCTCTTGGCTTCTAGAATCATTTCATGAAATTAGGGTTTTTACTAAATTGGGGTTTTTAGTTTAAATGATGAAATTGAAGGACCAATTGTGGTTAGAACTCCATGAAATTAGGATAATGACTATTGAGGCTATGAGTAGTGTAATTTCACCCTTAATTTCTTATTTTACCCTCGTGAGTCAATAAGGCTATTTTGGGTATTTTGAAGTAATTATCCAACCGTTTCTCTTTTCGATTAGTTGGCTTGTTGTAGTTATTTATTTACTTAGCATTGTTAATTTTATACTTCGATCATTCTGAAGTACTTCAAAAGGGGAAGGCTCAGGTGGAGTAGTATGTGACTCTTATTTGTCATTTGAGGTAGGTTACAGCTTACTCTAGTTAGACTTTGATTAGCAAAATGTATATATGCATAGAATTGACGGGAGAAAGCATGATTAGGTCTCCAGACACGATGTTGGAATAGATATACTCTTAGGTTGGTATGATTTCTGATTATGTGAGCTCGTTGCCGTTATTTTTTGCAATGTGATTTTGGTGTACTTGTTATGTGTGGAAGTGAAGTGAGATGATAGACTCACTATGCTGATTGAACTAGATTGTTGATTCCATTTCCATGGTTGAGTTGACTTATATAAGTCTTGATGTGGCTTATAGTGTTGTGAGTTTCAATGTTTATTCATTGGCATTTATTGCATTAGTCTAGCATTATTGCATTCATTCACTCTTACATGATGGAAATGGTTCGGAAATGATTGAGGCAGGAATATGGCATCTATGAAAGAAAATTTGATTTTTTTAGGAAGATACGATATGAATCTGTGATCCAAGGTCTGTTCTGGAGCTAAAAGTATATGGGCTTGTGATTCGAGGTCTGTTTTGGAGCGAGTGGTACATGGACATCATGGGTCCCCTGCAGGTCATAACTATCGAGACATCGAGATTCCGTTCGGAGCATGTGTGTACACATTGTGTTGTTAGCCATTGCATTGCATTGCATTGACACCCATCTCATCGCATATATCATTATCACATTCTACCTCTATTGATTTAATTTGTGGTTGTACTTGTATTGTGGGTATTCTAAGGAATAGTGGAAGACCTGGCAGACTTGTGTTTAGATGCTTCACCATAGGCTATGATTCGGCTATTGATCAGTTGTGACTTTCGTGGCTGTTTGTGCCTATATGCTTATCTTGTTTGATTTTGTAGTTGTATGCATGAGCTAATCTTTGTCGGCCTATGAGCTTTCCTT
>NW_026713645.1:0-48287 GCF_029784015.1 Lycium ferocissimum | reverse complement strand
AAATGAAAGATGCCATACGTTTGTTGACTCAGATGCTTGCTACTCAGGCTGGACAACAGAGTAGGAGTTACGAGTATCCCGATAGGGCTGCTAGTGGCAGGGCACGGGATTTTCTTACATTGAGTCCCCCAGAGTTTAAGGGCACGGACCCTAATGCTGATCCTCAGGAGTTTATAGACGGTATGCAGCGTACTTTGAATATAATGAAGGCGTCAGCTACGGAGTCTGTTGAGCTAGCCGCCACGAGTTATGTGGCATAGCCATTAACCGGCATCACCATGGAGATTATCGAGGGGTAGGACGCCTTCGCCGACGTGGTGGGAATTTTCGGACGCCTTTTTGCGTCATTATATGCCACCCGAGCCGAGACGAGCAAAGGTTGATAAATTCCTTAATTTGCGACAGTGGTACGACGGTGAGAGAGTATAGTGTGGAGTTCGACTCCTTAGCTGGTATGCCCCTACTATTGTGTGCGGACATGGAGGATAGAGTTCACCTGTATGTAATAGGACCTGAATCGGCCGCATGTTAATTTTTAGTATTTCATTTTACAACTTCAAAAAAAAAATTTTGAGTCGACGTTTAAGGGTTCGCTCGACTCTGACGAGGGTCGGGTGCCCATCACACCCCAGTGAGGTCGGGGTGTGACACCGTACGTACCAAAAGCCAAAAAATAATAACTCAGGTATTTAGAAAAATTTGGGCAGAGTTTCCTCTGTTTTTCTTACTAACCAAAATTTACCTGCACACAGAAAATACCAACAAAGGCCACACCGGGCCAACATATCCATATATACATATATATAGGCGAGCCGACAAGGCTGCCGCGGTGAATAAACCGCCCAAACATACAATACGTGCATATAGCTGTACAGATATAGCCACACCCACAGACATGTCTGGGCATGTACCTCACACGAGTAACAAAGTCATATGACGGGACGGGCCCCGCCGTACCCCCGAACAAATATACACAAATGTAACAAAAGATCGTACCAAAATACGGGCTCCTGACAAGGGAGCTCTTCAAGATAGCCGAACAGTGGCCCTAAGTGGCGGATCACTCAAACGTGTATCCGTACCGGCGTGGATGAAACGGCACTTCGAAGATGTAGGGGGTACGAAATATGTACCGAGTATGTAAAGCAAAACACAATAATCGAATCATACGAAAATAAAGAGGATGTAAAAATAGTACGAACGGATCACATAAAACTTACCTTGAACGTAAATCATGTTTTTCAAAATCACTAATAGACCGAGTATCATAATTAAAGAAGTCATCATGAACATATGCTTACATAACATGCCCCGCCCTCTAACGAGGGACGCGGTAAGTAAAATCATCATGCCTATACATGTAACATGCCCCGGCCCTCTAGTGAGGGGCGCGGTAAAAGGAATCATCATATGCCATCCTGGCCACCTCCCCGTCATCACATCATCATCATGTACATATATATATATATATATATATATAACATGCCCCGGCCCTCTAGTGAGGGACGCGGTGAACAATGCAGTGAAGTTGCACGAATACATGCCCTGGCCCGGGACGCAGTGAAAGATGTCATAACGGTTCGCACGAGCAGAGTAGTGAGAAAACCATATGCAATATAAAACATACACTGTTTGCCAAGACTCGAAAGAACAATTCAGGTGATAGATCATTTAAAAGAAATCAGACAATAGCCATAGATCATACCTTTCAGAGTTGCAACGAATTATATCAAAGACAAAACTTTTGGGATCGTTAGTACATGGCAAAATGTATCATAGGACTCAATGGACTAGTCAAAACGATCTTTTTTTTTTTAATAGTCGAAACTTAGTCAAACATCGTATTTTCATATCGCTTAAGATAAGTCAATTAAGCCAATGTGGAAAAATCTCGGAAATTAGGGGCCCACCTCGGGTCAAATGAGGCGGCGTACACCATTACGTATAATACGTTTCATGACATTACCTATGAGAGTTTTAGGGTAATCGGATCCTATTCATGCAATTTCTAGGTGTTCGTACAATTCTTTCAACTATTCGTAAGCATTTGATTCAATTCTACCTCGAATGAATAGTAGTCAAATTCAAGCTCGGATTTCTAGAATCGTAGTGGTCCACGTGTCACGACCCAACCCCGTAGGCCGTGACTAGTGCCCGAGTTGGGCACCCAAACGCAGTCATCAAACCTGAATCGCACACAGCTGGCTTATGCCTATATGAATATCAAACGCTGCTTCAAACACATCTCAAACTCAAACACACATATATATCAGAGGCCGATAAGGCTAACAAATGGCGCACCGGCCCAGAACACGTAATATACAAACTCATCTGTACAGGGTAGGCACACAACCCACATATACGTCTACAGACCTCTAAACAAACCAACAGAAACATATGACGGGACAAAAATTCCGCCGTACCCCGAACACACACACACATATGCAACGAACGAGTATATACCCAGATGTAGGCTCCGAAATGAAAGGAGCACTCCAACACAGCAGGATAGGTCTCCTAAACTGATGGATCACCAAACTGGGCGGCTGTACCTGCGGGCATGAAACGCAGCCCAAGAAAGGGGTCGACGAAATATGTACCGAGTATGCAAGGCAAAATACAAGAACAATCCGAGTCACACACTCGAAACAGGAGTACCGAAAGTAAGTACCTTTCCAAAATGCCAAATGTTTATTTTCAAAATAGAAAGCATGCAAAAGGGCACAGAAAATATGGTCGCCCGCCTGTCAATGGCGCCATAACACAGCATAACACCAGAAGGTTTCAAATCTCCGTACAACCCCGAACGCAACACATCATCACAACACATCACAAGCCATATCACAGCATAACTCCATAAACGGAACCCGGCCCTATGGCGAGGTCTCGGGAACCGTAACACAGCATAACACCGGAATATATCATAGTGCGCACGACAACAAAATCGGCCCGGGAACCGGCGAACGATATACCAACAACCGCACGAGCAGAGTCGTGAGTAACCATATGCATAAAATCATTATCATAGGTTCAAAAAGTAAGTAAAATGACCGTACTTGGGAATCGGGAAAATCGTCATACCAAACTCTCTCAAACGTCATCATAAAGGTACAAAGGAAGGTCGCGGGACCCATGGACGAGTGTCAACCCGAGCCGGGCCCGCCTATGGAAAACAAACTCATCACACGTCATACAACCTCCCACGACGATATCGAGGCAATCCGAGCCCTTAGCCGGAAGTTATGAGCGTTCGTAGTTTCAACATCGTTAAAAATGGAACTCTTTTGAAAACCAAGTTTTTATGCAACTTTAAAAATCCATTTTTCCAACAACATCAAAACCAATATTTTCCCACATCAACATACGAGTACCAAAAGACAAACGCGAATCATAGACATGCTCGGATTGTGAGAATGGAATTTCCTCGAGGCTAGTATCGTAGCCTATATTGAACTAAGACATGCCAAAAGAAAGAAGAGTTAAGCTTTACATACCTCGCTTGCACACAACGGTAATCCAAATCAAACTTATATCTCGAACTCTCCAAGATCTACATAACATCAATAAATACCAACGTCAACCAAGCACTTAGAAGTTCATTTCCAACTAACACATAATCCTACGGAAATTTGGGCGCACTTCCTTTATAAATAGACCAACCCCGAGAATTCAACTCGGCCAAATTCAACAACACAACAACACCAACAATCATTCCAATAATATCCATAATCAATTCAAACATATTTGAACACTAAAGATTCTTCTCCACACATTCCAACAACATTCCAATTATGCTTACCACAACTACATACTTACAAACCAATATGTAATCAAACTAACGCATATTCAATTATCAATCCAAAACCATTCAAACAACATTCAAAAACTCTTTAAACAATTCACACAATATTTCCAATAATCCAACAAGGGCTTCAAGTCACCCGAAATGGTCCCCAACCCGAGAACACATCCATAACACATTCCTTATTTTCAAACCATGATTTGCTCCAACAATCCATACTCTAACCATGTCATTTCCATAAACATAAAAATTACACTAAAGGCACCAAATCTTCCAAATCAGCCCATAACACTTACAATACCAATTTGAGTCATCAAACTCTCACTTTCAACATAAATCCACATAACAACAACAACCAAAACTCTAAGAAAACTGATTCGTCTCTTGACACACATGAAGGGCCTTATTCGGCCAACATACCAACATACACACTTCATGATTTTTATTTGTTTCAACACTCTACAATAACCAAACATGCTACATAAAACTCATGCACCAACTTTAACACAACACACACACTTGCACGGCCAAATACCCTCCACACGGCCTCACCTCCAAATACAAAATTTCCATGAATTTCATCCATAATAACATACAACAACACATATAAACCTTCCATAACTCATAAAATAAGATTAGAATTTACCTTTCTTCACAAATCCTCAACTTGTCCAAAGTTGGCCAAGGATGAAAACGAACAACCCAACGCTTGAAACAACAACTCCACGTTACTAAGCACCTCCAATTAGTAGGTTTGCTTGAAGAAATAATTTTGGTGGCTTACTCTTGGTCTTGGTTTTTCCTCCTTGGCCGAATAGGTTGGTCTTTTTTTTGCTCTCAAGGTTCTTGATTTTTCTTGCTAATGAAGATGATGATATAATGGTCCCTTAAGTCATTCCTTTATTTCAAATAATGGCCAACCATGTGGCCATGGCCCAAGGTGGCCGGCCACATGGCCAAGTTTTACTCCTCCATTTTTTCAATAATTGAACTTCCACAATTTCCACTTTTGGTCCCGAAGTTTCTTTGATAATTCCATACCAATAACGTCATACACACTTAGGTCTTACGACAAAATCGAAGGTCACACGTCCCGACTTCGTACCCCGGAATGGTCTTAATCCTAACTTATCATAGTTAACCCGAATCGTCCCGTCGTTCAAAATACGGGATGTAACATCCTTCCCCGCTTTGGAACATTCGTCCTCGAATGTTCAACTAGTCTTATAAGGTCGCATAAGGACCTCGGGAAGATTCCCGTTATTACCATAACACATAGCCGTACCTACCAATCATACTCTTTAGCTTTATCTTATTGCTAACTTTAATTCGAACTCTTCTACTGCTCCTTGGCTTAGATTTCGTCTTTCAACTTTCCGTTCACACATCATGCTGCAATCCTAGCTTCTCACTTGCCTCTTACACCTGAATTTACAAGATCTCCGGAAAACTTCCCAGGGGGTCACCCATCCTGAATTTGCTCTCACCTCAGCACGCTTAACCTCGGAACTCCAATGAAATACGATGCTTTTTTTCCCCAGTATAATCGCGTCCATCCCATCACATGACTTTCATCACATAATCTGGAGTAAATTGAAGCTCTAACAGATTTCCAAACGCCCTCATAACACATTTACTATTTTAGCCCTCTCCAACCCTCGGCACTAACTTCTCACCTACGGACATTCCTACTTCCCGTTCCAGATATCCAAATTCCTATGGCAACGCGACATACCTTAATCGTCGTTATTTGCAAATACCCGACTATCGGCTTTCGGATCCCTACTCGCCACTATCAAACGACATTCATACAACAAACACACATACACATCGATTATTATAAAAAGGGTTCATATACCCGGACCCACATTCGGTGCCGCCTGCGGATCCCGCCTACTCGCCAAAGCGTATATGCGGTTCGAAGGACCGCTAAAAGCGGGGACTCGGTGAACACTCATCATACCATATACGGTCCATAATGGGACCCGGCGGACGAACGTGGTCGCCGCTCCATCCGGGCGCACGGACATCATACTTTGGAAGATTGCATATCTCCAAACACATCATATCCCATACCGGATCATATATCATATCGCGGCCTCACGGGCTCCCAACATCAACAACGATACGAAAATAATAAACATACCTCGTATGCCCAATTCAAATTGTTTTGTTACATTTTCTTGTTCACTTTCCCTTTTAATCTCCAACTTTACATCTCGATCATACTTCAATACCTCACCCCGCATATGTCTTTCATACCTTTACTTACCTGCGTGCTTTGCAACTTCCAACACCACTAGTCACTTTCTGCTATCAACGCCATTCTTCTGCTGAAATCAAAGATCAAAGTAAGGAATCTCATTTCCTATGACTTGGCTCTATGGCACGATCTAGGATCAGAAAGAAAGATAACACCCTAGATGCCCTGTAGCTTCCTGCTTATAGATGTGGTGCACAACACACCGATAAACAAGACTCTACGAGACACGGTCTGTAGACAATCCGAGGACGAACCGCTCTGATACCACTTTTGTCACGACCCAACCCCGTAGGCCGTGACTAGTGCCCGAGTTGGGCACCCAAACGCAACATCAAACCCGAATCACACACGGCTTATGCCTATATGAATATCAAACGCTTCAAAACACATCTCAAACTCAAACACACATATATATATATCGGAGGCCGATAAGGCTAACAAACGGCGCACGGCCCGAACACGTAATATACAAACTCATCCGTACGGTAGGCACACAACCCACATATACGTCTACGGACACTCTAAACAAACCAACGAAAACATATGACGGGACGGGGGCCCCGCCGTGCCCCGAACACACACACACACGCACACGCAACGAACGAGTATATACCCGTATGTAGGCTCCGAAATGAAAGGAGCACTCCAACACGCCGGGATAGGTCTCCTAAACCGATGGATCACCAAACTAGGCGGTTTGCGGGCATGAAACGCGGCCCCGAAGAAAGGGGGTCAGTACGAAATATGTACTGAGTATGCAAGGCAGGAAATACAGTAAATAAATCTGAGTCACACACTCGAAACAGGAGTACCGAAAGTAAGTACCTTTCCAAAATGCCAAATGTTTATTTTCAAAATAGAAAGCATGCAAAAGGGCACAGAAAATATGGTCGCCCGCCTGTCAATGGCGCCATAACACAGCATAACACCAGAAGGTTTCAAATCTCCGTACAACCCCGAACGCAACACATCATCACAACACATCACAAGCCATATCACAAAGATAACTCCATAAACGGAACCCGCCTATGGCGAGGTCTCGGGAACCGTAACACGGCATAACACCGGAATATATCATAGTGCGCACGACAACAAAATCGGCCGGGGAACCTACGAACGATATACCAACAAACCGCACGAGCAGAGTCGTGAGTAACCATATGCATAAAATCATTATCATAGGTTCAAAAAGTAAGTAAAATGACCGTACTTGGGAATCGGGAAAATCGTCATACCAAACTCTCTCAAACGTCATCATAAAGGTACAAAGGAAGGTCGCGGGACCCACGGACGAGTGTCAACCCGAGCCGGGCCCGCCTATGGAAAACAAACTCATCACACGTCATACAACCTCCCACGACGATATCGAGGCAATCCGAGCCCTTAGTCGGAAAGTTATGAGCGTTCGTAGTTTCAACATCGTTAAAAATGGAACTCTTTTGAAAACCAAGTTTTTATGCAACTTTAAAAATCCATTTTTCCAACAACATCAAAACCAATATTTTCCCACATCAACATACGAGTACCAAAAGACAAACGCGAATCATAGACATGCTCGGATTGTGAGAATGGAATTTCCTCGAGGCTAGTATCGTAGCCTATATTGAACTAAGACATGCCAAAAGAAAGAAGAGTTAAGCTTTACATACCTCGCTTGCACACAACGGTAATCCAAATCAAACTTATATCTCGAACTCTCCAAGATCTACATAACATCAATAAATACCAACGTCAACCAAGCACTTAGAAGTTCATTTCCAACTAACACATAATCCTACGGAAATTTGGGCAGCACTTCCTTTATAAATAGACCAACCCGAGAATTCAACTCGCCAAATTCAACAACACAACAACACCAACAATCATTCCAATAATATCCATAATCAATTCAAACATATTTGAACACTAAAGATTCTTCTCCACACATTCCAACAACATTCCAATTATGCTTACCACAACTACATACATTACAAACCAATATGTAATCAAACTAACGCATATTCAATTATCAATCCAAAACCATTCAAACAACATTCAAAAACTCTTTAAACAATTCACACAATATTTCCAATAATCCAACAAGGGCTTCAAGTCACCCTAAACTGTCCCTTTAACCCGAGAACACATCCATAACACATTCCTTATTTTCAAACCATGATTTACTCCAACAATCCATACTCTAACCATGTCATTTCCATAAACATAAAAATTACACTAAAGGCACCAAATCTTCCAAATCAGCCCATAACACTTACAATACCAATTTGAGTCATCAAACTCTTATTTCAACATAAAATCCACATAACAACAACAACCAAAACTCTAAGAAAAATTGATTCATCTCTTGGCACACATGAAGGGCCTTATTCGGCCAACATACCAACATACACACTTCATGATTTTTATTTGTTTCAACACTCTACAATAACCAAACATGCTACATAAAACTCATGCACCAACTTTAACACAACACACACACTTGCACGGCCAAATACCCTCCACACGGCCTCACCTCCAAATACAAAATTTCCATGAATTTCATCCATAATAGCATACAACAACACATATAAACCTTCCATAACTCATAAAATAAGATTAGAATTTACCTTTCTTCACAAATCCTCAACTTGTCCAAAGTTGGCCAAGGATGAAAACGAACAACCCAACGCTTGAAACAACAACTCCACGTTACTAAGCACCCTCCAATTAGTAGGTTTGCTTGAAGAAATAATTTTTTTGGTGGCTTACTCTTGGTCTTGGTTTTTCCTTTTCTTGGCCGAATAGGTTGGTCTTTTTTTGCTCTCAAGGTTCTTGATTTTTCTTGCTAATGAAGATGATGATATAATGGTCCCTTAAGTCATTCCTTTATTTCAAATAATGGCCAACCATGTGGCCATGGCCCACTCAAAGGTGGCCGGCCACATGGCCAAGTTTTACTCCCTCCATTTTTTTCAATAATGGCCAACTTCCACAATTTCCACTTTTGGTCCCGAAGTTTCTTTGATAATTTCATACCAATAACGTCATACACACTTAGGTCTTACGACAAAATCGAAGGTCACACGTCCCGACTTCGTACCCCGGAATGGTCTTAATCCTAACTTATCATAGTTAACCCGAATCGTCCCGTCGTTCAAAATACGGGATGTAACACCGGGACACGTATTCAAGCCTATTACATCTAAGACATGCCAAAGAAAGAAGAGGTAAGCCTTACATACCTTATTCGCCTTCCTCGCTTGTCCAAACTCAAGTCCCGATTTGCTCAAAATCTACAAATGGTCATAGTTACCAAACATTACTATAGGCCTTTTTGGAATGCAATCTTAACTCAATATTTGGCTACAGAAATTCGAGCAGCATCTCCCCTATAAGTTTGCCGCCCCGAGAATATGACTCGCTCGAATATCAACAACCAACCCAATGACAATTCCAACAACATCAACAAAAACCTTTGCAATCACATTTCAACATAAATAGTTCTTTTTACATGACTTCAACAACATTCAAAATTTCCATTTTACTACCTCAACCGCTTACATTCAAACCAATATTAACGTTTATATATTCAACTACCAATCCAAACCCATTCAAACCATATACAAGACCACTTTAAACAAATCATACAATATTTCAAACAACCCAAACATTGTTCCAATTCAACCGAATTTGTCTCCAAACCCGAGAACAACACCAAACATATTCTTGCCTTCCAAATTCATAAATTACACTAATAATCCACACATTAACAAGGCAATTCTTATAAATACAAAAATTACGTAGAATTCACATAAACTTCCAATCACCCCATAACCAACATAACCTTAATTTGGGTCATCAAACTTGCATTTTCCTTATAAAATCCATAACAACGATAACGAAAATACTAACGACGATTTGTTTATTCTCAACTACACAAAAGGGAGACCATTCGGCCAACACCCTCCATGCACATTTCATGATTTCCATTCATTTCCTACACATTACAACACCACACAAGCATGCTAGAAAACACTTAATTCATCATTCCTACACACTCCACACACACACACGGTCCAAAACTACATATGGCCGGTTTCACCCCAACATGCAATATTTTCATAATTTCATTCATTTTAGCATACAACAACACATATAAACCCTTCATAACACATAAAACACAAAAATTAAACTCACCTTTCTTCACAACTTCTCAACTTGCCCAAAGTTGGTGGCTAGAGAAAACGAGTAAACTATCGCCCGAAACAACGACTCCACGTTGACGAGCACCCTTGAATTGACAAGTTTGCTTGAAGAATTAATTTTTTGAATGGCTAAATCCTTGGCTTGGAATTTCTTACTATGGCCGAATACTATGGCCTTTCTTTCCTCTCCAAGTTTCTTGATTTCTCTAGAATGTGGAAGTGATAAATAAGATGACTTAGTCATCTTTTTAATTACAAATATTGGCCATCCATGTGGCCCTTGGCCCACCCAAGGTGGCCGGCCACATGGCTCCTTCTTTTTCTTTTCTTTTTTTTGTTTTTCTTTTGTTGTAGAATTTTCAACTTTCCAAAATTAGCACACTTACTAAAAATGAAAAATTGCCTCCAAGTGCTTCCTCAACATCTTCATGATATTAAAATCATACACAACGTAAGTCTTTAAGACACACAAAAGTCTCTCGGGGTAGTCTTATCCTTACCTTCTCATAATTCACTCAAGTTGTCCCGTTACTCAAAATACGGGATATAACAAGAACCTTCTACGAACAAATCCAAACGATCCCGAGCCTTTTGCGAAAGTTACGGACGTTCGTAGTTCTCCCGAAGTCATTTATGAAACAAACTCTTTTTGAAAACAAACTTTTATGCAATCTTTGATAATCCATTCATGCGAAAAACATAAAGACTATAATTTGACTACATTAAGAATATGAATATCAAGAACAAATACGGATCATAAACATTAACCGGAAGAGTGGAGTTACCTCGTAATCCGGGGTGTCATAACTTATTTTTAACTAAGACATGCCAAAGAAAGAAGGGCGAGCTTTACATACCTTAGCCGCTTCCTAGCTAATCCGAATTCAAATCTCGACTCTCCAAGGTCTACACAACGTCAATAAATATCGAATATTAGTCATAAACATCGAAGAATCCAATTCCAAGCCATTACTTTTTCTACAGAAATTTCGGCAGCATTTCCCCTATAAATTGGACATCCCCGAGAATTTAACTCGGCCAAATATTCAACAACAATACCAACAATCATAATAACGACATCGACGATCAATTCAAAACGCATTCTAACATTAATAACTCCTTTCTACACAATTCGACAACATTTCAATTATATTCAATTATATTCAATGCAACTACATACTTTCAAGCTAGTATCGATGCTCGCATGTTCAAGGACTAACCCAAAGCCATTCAAACAAGATTTGAGAACATTTCGTACAATCCACAAATTTATTCAAATCAGCCCATCCACACACAAGGCAACCCGCAACACCTCCAAATGCAAAAAAAAAAAAAAAAAAAACAATCGATAATACATTTCTTCCCTCCAAATTCATCAACTACACTAACAACTCATATATTGGCAACATTATCCTCACAAATTCAAGAAACCATAATAAAATCACATTAACTCCAAATCAGCCACAACAATTTAATCTTCAATTTGGATCATCAAACCTTCATTTTACGTCATAAAATTCATCAACGACGACAACCAAAATACTACATCACATTAGTCCGTATACCTACACCAAATCAGCCCATTTTCGGCCAACACCACAACACACACACATTCCATGGTTTTCATCCATTTTCTACACATTACAACAACACACAAACATGCTAAATTCAATTAGTTTATCACTCCAACACACCACCACATGCACACGGTTAGACACACACATTCACGGCTACACTTCAACTTTCATATTTTAATGATTTTAATTCATTTCCACACTTCACAACACATACAAACCATCCATAACATATGAAAAATAAGATTGAATCTCACCTTCTCCATGTAGCTTCACCACTCGGCTAACTTGATGTTTTGCAAGAATTATGAACTTGCTTGTGCCAACAATCATCCCATGTTAATAAGGACCTTCCATTTTGTCACACCCCGATCTTACTAGGGTGTGATGGGCACCCGACCCCATATTCGGAGCCGAGCGAACCCGGCCTCTTATTGCACATATGAACTACACCGTTTTTTTTTTCAACTAGCATTAACATAAATAGCACAATTATGAACATAGGCTAATAAGCTTTGCGATCATACTATACAGCGACGGGGACAGTCGGGAGTACAAAACAGCTACTGTACATATTTGTCTACGAGCCTCTAACATAGTACACATATATACATAGGAAGGGCCGGGTACTACCGTGCCCGAATATATACACACAAAAGTAGTACCAAGGGCGGGACTCCGAAACAAATGGAGTCTACTGCAAAGATCTTTGCGAGGAACCCCTAAGGATCAACTCCGGCTGTCTGTGACACAACGCGGCATGAAACGCGGCGCCCACATGAAGGGGCGTCGGTACGAATAGTGTGCATAGAGTATGTAAGACGTGGAAAATAACATAAACAAGAGCATAGATTATAAGTAGCAACATCATGGGGTCATAGATGTATATCTTTGAGATAAGAAAGTAACTTTGTGCATAGGAACACCCCTTTCAGGCAGGATACCATGCATGTTTGTTGTCTTTTTTTTTTAAAAACATTTCTTTTCATAGATATAGAAAATAGAGTTTATATCATGTCGTAGTGGGTCATAGTATCATAGCATAGCATAGTGTGTCATAGTGTCATGGCATAGCATAGTATATCATAGTATCATAGCATAGCGTAGTATATCATAGTGTCATGGCATAGCATAGTATATCATAGTATCATAGCATAGCATAGTATATCATAGCATCACGGTGTCGGCTCGCCCACATGCTTAGAATACATCGGCTCGCCCATAAATCCCGCGTCCCAAGCATCCGCGTCCGGGATGATATCAAGTCAAGTACGGATACATGCCGCGTGAGTATAGCCCGAAGCGCTCATAGCGCTCATACTTTTCCCGAGTTTTCCCCAAATACATTTTTATACATATACATATATATATACCATAGCATGCAGGGGAGCCCAAGAGAAATCATGTACTTATCGGAGTGACGTAAGGTCGAGAACCTCCGATCACGTTATAGAACAATTATGGGCGCTTGCCTCACCTTGAAGGAATGATTAATATAAGGCGAGACTATTAGTGGGGAGTAATATCATGAGAAAATATAGAACAGGATCATAGGGCATCGTGTCATATACTTGGAATCTTTAGAAGTAGACACTATTCATGGATAGAGTTGAGAATTCCAGAAATAGCTTAACGTTCTCATCTCGTCGGCTGGAATCATAGGCGGGAACCTTTAATCATAGCATCATCATTTTCATCGTAGAGCCATAGTCGTCGTCATAGTCATTAAGGCTTGCAATATTGAAAAACTTGGTTTTTGGAGAAAAGAATATTTTGGAAAACATTTGTAAACTTTTAGGAAGGAAAATCGAGGTTTTGGAATCGAGGGATTAGTTAAAACAACTATGATTTAGTAGTTAAAATAATAACCAAAAACTTTCCTTAACTATAGAATGAAAATAAGTCAAAGGGACAATAGGAAAGAATTCGGGAATAGTGGGCCCACCTCGAGTCAGCTGAGGTGGCATATCAAATTTACGTATGTTACAATTCATGGCGTCACTTGGGAGGGTCTTAGGGTAATCGAGTCCTATTTGTGTAAGTTCTGGATGTCCAAGAAGTTTTTCCAACATTTTATGCAAGTTCTAATTCAATTTCACTGAATGAATAGTAGTTAATTTCAATCTCGGATTTCTAGAGTTAGGAAAGTCCCCGAGGTGCGAAATCAAGCCTACACGTCTAAGACATGCCAAAGAAGGGAAATAAAGTCTTACATACCTCTTTTCGCTCCTTATGCCACTCCAATTTCAAGCTCCCGACTTCGCCGAATCTACAAATTGGTCATGTTTACCAAACATGATTAGTGCCTTTAGAATTGAATTCTTAAAACAACACTTGGCTACCGAAATTTCGTAGGCACTTCCTACGTAAATACATCATTCCCAAAATCATCTTAGCCAATTCTCATCAACAACAATCCGGGAATTCAACCGGCCAAACTAACAACACAATATCGCAACCATACTAACAATTTCCAATTTCAATCGAAGATACATTATAACAACTCAATCAATATACTACTTCCTTCAAGACCTTCCAACTCCAATGAAAACAATAACAACCTAATAATTCATATACCAACAATATCATACTAGTCTCATTATCTTCCATGTAAGAACATTATATTTCGTTTACATAAACTTACATAACAAGTCTCCAATCACTACACACTTCACTAACTATTAAGTTTCTATTTGGAACATAGCATTCACAACACAACAACCAACATACTAAATAAAACTTGCTCACCATTTCTTCTAGTTCAACACATATACACGGTTATACATACCATAAGCACTACATACGGCCTGACATATATATATACACAACTACGACCTCTCCCAAAATCATTCAATTTCCATTATCCACATAGCATTCACAACAACAACAACCATATATTAGATAAAATAATTAAATCATCATTCCTACACACACACTTACATGCACGGCCACACATAGTTTCTTCCCCTTCCATGAATTTCATCCACTCTTTCATGCTACACACATAGAATCATCCATAACATATAAAAGAAGTGAATTCTTACCTTTTCCTTAATTCTTCACTTGGCTAGAATTTTCAACTTGCATGAATAGGTGTTGCTCTTGCTCTAACAAACACTCCAACTTGCTAAGGACCCTCAACTTAGTAGGATATCACAAGATAGCAATTTTTGGGACAAGATTGAAAGCTAGGAAATTTTTCTTTTCTTTTTCTCCTCTCTTTCTTTCTATGGCCGAAGGCCACTTTCTTGTTTCTCTCTCTTCTCTTGTTTCTTGAAACTTCTTGAATTAATGAGGAGTTTATGGCCCTTTCCTCTTATTAATCACATGAATTAATTCTCACATGGGCTTGGACTATAACCATGGCCGGTTGGGCCTCATATTTTTTTTTTCAAAATTTCCAAGCCCAATCAATTCATGTCCATTCCTTGTATTTCATGCAACCATTTTTCCAAATTCCAAATTTACCCTTCGTCTTCCTCCATAATTCCACGAAACGTATTGCGAATTTTCCTTTATGCCCTTGACCTTTCTTAATAATTCCGCTTCTAAATGCTTCATAAGCCATTCATATGCTTAACAAAATAAAAATAGGGCCTTGCTTGTCGTCCTCCCGCAATTGTCTTGAATTATCCGATTGCACAAAAATGCGGGATATAACACATTTGGTAGGAAAACTACAAGAAAATATTTTTTGGAGAGGCTTTATGATCTTCCATTTTTCTTGTGCTATGGCCGAATGGCCTATTGTTTCCTTCTCCAAGGTTCTTGATTTTTCTAAGTGTTGGGAGATGATGAAAATGATCCCTTAGTCATATTTATAATGCATATATTAGCTTCCATGTGGCCATGGCCCACAAGTCATGTGCATGGCCACATGATCAATTTTTCATGAAATTTTCCACTTCCCTTAATTCATTTTTTGGTCCCAATTTTCATAAAATATCTAACTTTCCATAATTCACTTTTAACCCCAAATTCCTTAATACTTCCATCCAACAAAATTCATAAGCAACTTATGTCCTAAAACAAAGTCGGAAAAATAGCCTTGTCTTTTAACTTGTACATAACTAACTTAAAATATTCTGACGTACCAAAATGCGAGATATAACATCCTCCCCCCCTTTAGAACATTCGTCCTCGAATGTTCAACTAGTCGTATAGGGTCTTAAGGATCTCGAGGGGGTTGTCCCTTACTACCATAACATGCAATCTCATTTACCAATCATATTTCTCTTTCATCTCCTCCTCAGGTTCGCAAGTCATTTCCTTTACGTTGTCATTTCGTCACGGTACCTTAACGTAAGCTCCGTCTTTGTACACGCAACCTTTTTGTCTTACAATTAGTATCATAAGGTTCGGTGTATCTCGAGTTAAGCTCTTCCTTCTTGTTGAATCTGATTACGTTCTTCACAGATGATATCTTCAAGCATACCCATTTGCCAGCCTGGAATTTTTAAAGGTCGATACCGATTGTCGTCATATGATTTCTGTCCGTTTGAACCACTAATAGCCATTCCACGCTTTAATCATTATCGGTTGATACAATTACCGAAAGAGGTTGGCGTGTGAATTCACCCTCCTTTTAGTGGCCAACTAGTTCGATCACTTGCTTAAATCATCTTACAATCCTTCTTTACTCAACTTGTTACATTCTAGGCACATTATCTCGTGTCGTTTCTTTGTCTTCACTTCGAATTCTTTTGTCGTTCCCTTGCTCGATTCTTGCTCTTAATTTGCTTGTCACACATGACATGTTGCAATCTTTACCCGGATGTACGAAGGGGTCAAATTATTCTAAGAGTCGCCTCAGCGTAGTTTCACTAATCCCTATGTTTCACTCTATCTTTGCCTCATTTCTCCGACCCTCAGCATCGGAATACATTTTTGGGTTCAACCATAAGCATGTCTTATTCGTTCTCAGTACTAATTCCACTTCGGTAATTTATCTTAAACCATCCTAACATCTTTCCTTAATGCACCCAAAGTATTATCATCGTATTGTTGCTACCGACCCTAAACTTTTCTCGTTAAGCATCTACTTGGTCTCACTTCCGATATAATATTCATAGGTAACATGACTACTCTTGCACGACCTCGCGTATTTAATCTTAGTCACGATCGTTCCTTCTCCCCGGTTCATACTATTCACACCTTACGCCGTGCTTGCATTTGCCGAGTCTATCTCGTCTTACTCATCCTTTCTTACTTTTCCTACCATCGGAAATTTTCTCTGCTAGCGACCACTCCTTCCTACATCTTAACCTCTAATCCGTATAGCCGTACTATCTTTCACCATGTCTCCATAAGCTACTCGTTACTTTCCTTTGTCATATCCCTCTTTAAGTCCCCATTTCCTAATATCATGTTATTGGGATACTTAATTAATTCTCGCCACCTCGATTCTTTGCCCGACTTCCATGCTTTTATTCTTTGGCTTTTCGATCTCTCTAGCTTGTCTCGGCAGCAAGGACTTTACCTGCCGGCCCACGCATTCGTATCCGAGACATTGTTGCGTCGATTGTCTTCGCCTTACACTTGTATCTCTCTCCCTCGCTTGCCCCCTTTAGGGGTGTGCTTATACTATCGTCCCGTTTACTTTGCCCTACGTCCGTATTTCCAATCTTAATTAAGATACTTTTATTTCGACATTTTAATTCTCTTGCCATTTATTTATTCACTTTCTTCCCTTTCCAAATATCGTCGTATTAACACTTTCCGGGCTTAACTTGTAGTGAAAACGACATCGGCTTGCCTTGTAACATTTGCACTCTTTATATATATCTCCACTTGAACCTCGTTACTCTTGTCCGGTTAATGCCTTCCAAATACCGCCACGTTAATTACCGGAATACATATATCCATTGACCTAACCATGTACGGGATATCCCGTGCGCACCCATGTACACATATAGTCCTATTATCTTGCTTACAAGATATCTCCGGACACTATTCCAACTCACCCCAATTCTAAGGCGCGATGTACCTTTTTCCTCTTATCGATCTAATTCGCCTCGTTCGCGTGACCTCTTAAGGGTTTACGCCGCTCCTCATACTCTTAATTTGTCCTTAAATCTCTCTAACTCCTCATTTACTTAACGCGTGCGAATTTGTAGAACTTCCGGAAAACTTTCCCGGGGGGTCACCCATCCTAGAATTGCTCTCGCTTCCAAGACGTTTAACTTTAGAACTCGGTGAAATACGATGCTTTATCGCTCGTATAAGCTGCGTCCACCCTACCGCATCACCTTTGTCACGTATTTTAGAGTAAGTCGAAGTACGAACGGGTTTCGAAACGTCCTCGTAACACGATTTTCCTCCGAATTAGAAAGGTTTTTAGTCCTCGACTTCACAATTTTCACGGTTCAAATTATTTAATCCTCAATATCCACTTTCACCTCTCTGACATGACTACTTTTCTGTCTTAGACCTCCATATCTCTCGGCGAGGAATGCACCTCGATAACTATTCCCATTCTTACCGGTCATTTTTTATCATTTTTATATCCGGTTTTTCACATTCCCGTCACTTCTAGTACTCGTGTCCTTAGCTACACATATCATGATATACTATTATCTTGTTATCTCGCTTCACTCCCTATTTTCTCCTTCTTGAGATTACCCTTTCTTTTCTTACGCTCACTATTATTTCCACTTTGTTATATAACCTTATTCTAACTTTTCCTTACGGAACTTGACAAGTCCTTTCTTATTCGTTCTATATTTCACTTTTCCGTCTCACGCTCGTCGTTAGATTCTAACTACATATAGATCATATCGTAGCTTTAGCCACTTCCTCACTTAGGCTTTTCTTATTTTCATAATAACCTTCACTATATAACTTGTTCGTAACCAATCCTACATTGTAACGCTTCTTAATCCTTGTTGATCAACTTTATCCTTAACGTTTCACAAACTATCCTATCGATACATTCATGTATCCATCGCATTTCTTTCCTCCGTACTCTTATCTTAATCATACCATTACCCCTTTTTAACTATAAGCTCGTCGTAATTCGTCCACCGCTTGTCCATTCGGTCGGTACCTTAAATAACTCCTCGGTAAGATTTTCCAGTTTCTCTAAATCATCCCTTAGTTCATAAGCCCTTTTCAATTTCTCTCACTTTTTATCAACATCGACCTTATAATTATTATTATCCCCGATTCAATAATTAGCTTCTTTTTTTTTTTTTTTCTCGGTGTCGGCCGTACTTGTAGCTTAGTCAATCAATTTTTTTTCATTACTATTGGCACGACCTTTCGAGACATATTACAAATCTATATCCCATTTTCACTTTATTTCTGGGAAAATTTTGGCAGAGTTTCCTCTGTAACTGTGACTATCTCAAAACCTGCACACAGGAAATACCAGCAATGCCTCACAGGGCCAACATGTATATATACATATCGCATCATATCACGGCCTCACAGGGCTCCCAACATCATCGACAGTACAAAAATAATAAACATACCTTGTATGCCCAACTCAATTAGCACCTGTCACACTTTCTTGTTTACTTTCCCTTTTGACCTCAACTTGTATTTTGATCGTGCTTTAATATCTTACCTGCCATATGCCTTGCATACCTTTGCTTACCTGCGTACTTCGTAACTTCCAACATCGTTAATTGCTTTCTTCCGTCGATACCATTTCTCTGTTGAAGTCAAAGGTTAGTGTCGGGAATCTCATTTCCTATAATTTGGCTCTATGACACGATCTAAGATGTCAAAGAAGAGTAACCATCCTAGATGCCCCGTAGCCTCCTGTTTATAAATGTGGCGCGCTTCACACCATAAACGGGACTCTCACCGGACACGACTTTGCGAACAACCCCTAGGACGAACCTCGATACCAATTTGTCACACCCTAATTTCCCGTTAGGGCGTGATGGGCACCCGACCCTATTTAGGGCCGAGCGAACCCGCCTACTCACCTAATACGCATAATCACGCGGCTCTCAAATCATGACACAAATACATAACGAAAATCTTTCGAAGAATAACATGCTTTTTGCCTTCCTTGAATCAAAGAAAATCTGCAACATATAAAACTTTTAATACAATGCGTAATGATACATCGGCTTACATAGCCGCTTACATAACTGACATCTTATACCCACGACACTGTCTGCAAAGTCTCTAACATGGAACATGAATCCGTATCATAATGCTCAGACTCGGCAGCACTCCGGAGAAAATGGAGCTCGCCAATCCCGCTGGAACATCTTCTGCTAATATCTTCAAACTTCATCCGGGTGTACACGCGGCATGAAACGCGGCCCCGAAGAAAAAAGGGGTTAGTACGGAATATGTACGAGTATGTAAAGCATGGAGTACAATAAGGACAAAATCATAACCGAAATAGGAACTACGAAACAAGTATAATGACCGAAAAAGTCACAAGACTTGTCCTTTTGAAACATTTGTCATGCATATACATATATCGGTAAATAAGATCATATCATAATCGTATCATCATATCATCGTACATATATATACCCGGCCCTTTAGTGAGGGACTCGGTGAGTAAAATCATATCATAATCATGTATGCACTCGCGAGTATATACATATATACATACCGCCATCAAATATATATATGCCTCCGGCCCTCAGTGAGGGACTCGGTGAATGCGTGTCCCGCCCGCTAGCAAGGGACTCGGTATGCCATCCTGGCCGCCATCCCCATCTCATCACATCATCATATCATCATATCATATATATATATATATAGCGTACCCGGCCCTCTAGTGAGGGACTCGGTGAACAATGCAGAGAAGTTGCACGAATGCGTGCCGGCCGGGACTCGGTGAAGGACATATTGAGCTTGCACGAGCAGAGTAGTGAGAAACCATATGCATATAAAATCATAATCACAGACTCAATGCAGTGGTCTAACCGGAATGTCATTTGAAAATCGGACCATAGTTAAATCAAATATCTTTCGGACGTTATTCGGAAGCATAGCATATATCATAAACGTATTAACAAACCATAGGGATCATAGCCGTATGCTAAACCAATCCGAGTGCCTCGGAAAGTTACAAACTTTATTCACCTTAGAACTTTCTACGAACAAATCGAAACGATCCGAGCCTTTAGAAAGTTACGGACGTTCGTAGTTTCGGAATCATTTATGAAACAAACTCTTTTTGAAAACAAACTTTTATGCAATCTTTGAAATCCATTCATGCGAAAAACATAAAGACCATAATTTGACTACATTAAGAATATGAATATCAAGAAACAAATAAGGATCATAAACATGCTCGGATCGCAAGAGCAGAATTACCTCGGGATACGTGTCATAACTTACTTTTCACTAAGACATGCCAAAGAAAGAAAGGTTGAGCTTTACATACCTTAGCCGCTTCCTAAGTTAATCCGACTCAAGTCCGACTCTCCAATGTCTACACAACGTCAATAGATATCGAATATTAGTCATAAACATCGAAGAATCCAATTCCAATCCATTACTTTTCCTATGAAATTTCGGCGATCTCCCCTATAAATTGGACATCCCGAGAATTTAACTCGCCAAATCATTATCAACAATACCAACAAACATAATAACAATATCAATAATCAATCCCGACGCATTCTAACATTATTAACTCCCTTCATATAATTCGACGACATTCCATTACATTCAATTCAACTACATACTTTCAAATTAACATCAACGCTCACAAGTTCAAGTACCAATCCAAGATCATTCAACTAAGATTCAAGAACATTTCAAATAATCCGCTCAATGATCAAACAAGCCAATCCAATGCACAACCTTACCGGAAATCATTCCAATTCAACAAGACATCACCAACACAATTCTTTCTTCCAAATTCATAAACTATGTCGACAATCCGCATGCTAACGATCATCATTCTCACGAACACAAGAATCTACATTAAAATCATATTAATCTCCAAAACAGCCCACAACAATTTCACCTTCAACATGAACCATTAAACTATCATTACCTTTATAAAATATATAACAACAACAACCAAAACACTAAATAAGATTAATTCTTCACTCCTACATAACCCTATACATACACGGCCAAGCACACACAACACCATATTTTTATGAACTTCATTCATTTCCATATATCACCACATGTACCAATCACCAACAACACATGAAGGAAGATGGAATCCTTACCTTTTCCTTCAACTCCTCTTCTCGGCTAGAAGTGGTCGTAGCAACAACGAGTGATTTTCTTGTTCCAACAACTACTCCACGTTGACGAGGGCCTCCCAATTAGTAGAGAAACAAGGAGAAAATAATTTTTCATGATCAAATTGGAGGGGCAAGTCTCGGCCAGCCCTTGGCCGTGGCTCTCTCTTGTGCTTTCTTTTCTTTTTTTTTTTTCACCAAGTTTCTTGATTTTTCCTTGAGTGTAAATGATGACTTGTGTCTTATTTAGTATATATATATATATATATATATATATATATATATATATATATATATATATATATATATATATATATATATATATATATTTCATGGCACATGTCCGGTCATGTGCACTCCTTTTCTCTTTTTTTGTTTTTTTTTGTTTTTTGTTTTTTTTGTTTTCCTTTTTCTCCAATTTTCTAGAAATTTCCAAGAAATGAAAATAATGAAGATTACTTAATAAGTCATCTAATATTACATATATTCTTCACACATGTGGACTATGGCCCACAAGTAATGTGCATGGCCACATGGTTATTTTTTTCATGAATTAAAATTTCCAAAACTTCACTTTTGGCCCCAAATTTTCATGAAATGTCTAACTTTCCATAATTCACTTTTAACCCCAAATTCCTTAATATTTCCATCCAACAAAATTCATAAGCAACTTATGTCTTAAAACAAAGTCGGAAAAATAGCCTCGTCTTTAACTTGTCGCGACTAACTTAAAATATTCCGACGTACAAAATGCGAGATATAACATAGTGGTCTTAGTAAAACCACCAACCCATTTCCTTTTGTACATACTTGTAAAAATATGTGTGTGTGTGTGTGTGTGTACATACTTGTAAAAATACTTGTATACTATTGAAACCCCCCTCCCCCCGAACCTAGCTGAAATACGTATAGGGAAAATAATGCTAAAATGAATCTGAAACAAATGCATATTTTTAAATGATTTTAAATCCTTTCAAAGGTAATCTCTTTAAAAAACGAGGTGTGTTTTGGCTAAGCATGAATATGTAAAGACCCGCTTGGTTGTTATTGTGTTCCTTACCCTTTTGATCCCTTTTCAAGATTTATTAGCTCATATTTGACCCGCAAGGACCGTTGGCACGCTTCCCGAGGTTATTGGAGTTGATTTGGATAAGTTTTGGGAAATTTGGCTTAAAAGCGAAAAATGGTTAACTCAAAGTTGACTTTTGGGTAAACAGACCTTTTTCGGGAATCCGTCGATTTCGAGAGTCTGAATGGTCTGTTAGAACTTGTGTGCATATTTGGTTTGGTTCCCAATACACTCAGTTGCATTTTGGGACTGGGGTTGGAAAGTTAGTTTTGAGGTATTGGGGGTTGACTTGGTCAACGAGATGCCCAATAGGAATTCGGAGGCCACGAGGGCGTTCGTAGCGTGTTTTTATGTATGTCTACATATTTGGTTTTTGAGCAGATGGTCTCGGGTGATAGTCGGGATTTCGGGTTGAATTGTTAAACTTGGTTTTGGGATTCTGGTGTCTGGTGTCCACTATGGCGACACTCGAACCGCTATAGCGGCACCGCCATGGCCACAAAAGCTGCAAAGTGGGAATTGGCTTGACCACCATAGCGATCTGAGAATCCGCTTTAGCTGGGCCGCTACTGGAGCGGCGATAACTGAATCAGAGTCTTAAAAGTGATTAAAAACCCAAACCTCTTGTCATTATTTCATATTCATATCTTGAGGGTGGGGAGGCAATTTTTAGAGTGTTTTGGCTATTTCTTCACAAAGGTAACTTCCTTGGTCATAGAATCCTTCATTTACTTCCATTAATCATTAATCTAAGGCTAGAATTCCTAGAATCAAAAGGAATCAAATAGGATTTTTCATGAAAGTTCATAAAAATGATTTAAACTCTCTAAGTTGTTTATGTTGATTGAAATTGGTTGGGTTATTATGGAATCTGATGTATTCAATTTTGTTAAACATATAGTATCCATTATTAGAGGTTAATTCTTGAATTGAAAAGCTAGGGTTTATACCAAAATTTGGGGGTTTTGCCTAGAATCCAAAATTAAGTGAATTGTTAATTGTTCTAGCTTGTGATTGATGGGAATTGATCATCTAGAGTTTTAATTTCATATTGGGACCTATAGGATCTAAATTCCATCTTCCTAGTTCATAAAACCCATTCCATAGGTTGAGGTTTGGGTTTTGAATAGAATTAAGGGTTAATTGATGTTTTGTTTTGATTCTAATTGCATATTTCGGATATTATTAGACTTACATTATCACGAGGCTCAAAGGAAAGGATAGACTAAGGTGTGATTGTGGGAGACTTTGTTGTTCGGCCATCCAGGTAGGTTACAGTTTACCTTTTGGTGAGACTTCGATTAGCGCAAAGATATGTTTAGATGATGTTGTCGGAGAATGTATGTAAACCTTCGGGTGTGAAGTTGGGTTGGATATTGCCTTAGGTTGGGCCTTGTTGTATGATTTGGGGCTGGCCACCCTGTTGTGTTATGACTTATCTTGTTCTATTTGTTGTTGGCTCGTTGTCACGTGGAGATAGTAGATATTGGTGGCTAGTGATATATCTTGATGATAATATTGTAACACCTTACTTGTTGTTGTTTTGAGACGAAGATTGTGATTATATCATGGCTTATTATGTAGCCTTTTTATTGATATTGTTGGTGTGCCCATGTGTGGTACTGTTGAGATTGATTTGATTATTGAAATTGAACTCATACATTGCATGCATTCTTATCCTTCATGATATAATGTGGATACATTGATGATATACAAGGAAACACTGTTATGAGCTGGGCTCAGTTGGATGAGAGTGACGTGAGGACCGATGTTTGATGTTTATCTCGGAATCGAGGCATGAGTGCTAGTAGCGATTGCCGAGGTCTTTGCCGGATTCATGAGGATTGGTACATGGACTTCGCAGGTCCCTCATGGGTTGTGCTGTCGAGATGTGATGTTCCATAATCGGAGTACATGTGTATTGGTGCATATGCATTGCATCCATATTTCATACATTATTGAATTGCATTGTGCCTTTGGCTTCTTTTGATATTCTTGGGATATAGTTGTGATATACGGATTCAGATTGGATGTACTGAGACTTGGCACAGTTGGGTTTAGAAGCTATAACATAGGTGATGACTTGTACTTGGTTACCGGCTCGTGTGGACTTATACCTTGTTGATTTACCTGTTTATCTTACTTTATTGTCTTGGTATATGTTAGCTAATCTTAGTCAGCCTATGATACCTACCAGTACATGCTGTTTGTACTGACCTGCACTTGCTCCATTCTTTTATGAATGCGGAGTATCAGGTGGGATCGATGTTTACCCCTCGTGGCTGAGAGTTCGAGGCTGCTGATTCGAGTCTGTTGGGGTGAGCATGTGGACGCTTCGCTACTCGAAGACTCTTCTTCTATTATGTCTTACTTTGCTATTCTGAGACATTATTGAGACCATTGATGTATTATTATTACTTCCAGACTTATAGATTTTAGTTAGATGCTCTTGTATGACCAGACCAGATACTGGGGTGGTTTTTGATTTACTTCCGCTCTTATTGTATATTCATATGTAGAGTTACGTTACTTTATCTTCTTCCACTATTTATACTGTGTTTGTGAATATTGGGTAAGGGTTCGCCTACCGAGGTGGGATTGGTAGGTGCCCGCCCGACCTTGAGAAATACAGTTTATCCTTTGGTGAGACTTCGATTAGCGCAAAGATATGTTTAGATGATGTTGTCAGAGAATGCATGTAAACCTTCAGGTGTGAAGTTGGGTTGGATATTGCCTTAGGTTGGGCCTTGTTGTATGATTTAGGGCTAGCCACCCTATTGTGTTGTGACTTATCTTATTCCATTTGTTGTTGGCTCGTTGCCGCGTGGAGATAGTAGATATTGGTGACTAGTGATATACCTTGATGATGATATAGTAGCACCTTACTTGTTGCTATTTTGAGGTGAGGATTGTGATTTTATCGTGGCTTATTGTGTAGCCTTTTTATTGATATTGTTGAGATTGATTTGATTATTGACATTGAACTCATACATTGCACACATTCTCATCCTTCATGATACACTGTTGATACATTGATGATATACAAGGAAACACTGTTATGAGCCGGGCTCAATTGGATGAGAGTGACGTGAGGACCGATGTCCGATGTTTATCATAGAATCGAGGCATGAGTGCTGGTAGCGATTGCTGAGGTCTTTGCCGGAATCGTAAGGATTGGTATATGGACTTCGCGGGTCCCTCATGGGTTGTGCTGCCGAGATGTGATGTTCCATAATTGAAGTACATGTCTATCAGTGCATATTCATTGCATCCATATTTCATGCATTATTGCATTGCATTGTACCTTCAGCTTCTTGTGATATTCTTGTGATATAGTTATGATATACGGATTAGGATTGGATGTACTGAGACTGGGCACAGTTGGGTTTAGAAGCTATAACATAGGTGATGACTTGTACTTGGTTACCGGCTCGTGTTGACTTATACCTTGTTGATTTACCTGTTTATCTTACTTTATTGTCTTGGTATAGGTTAGCTAATCTTAGTCAGCCTATGATACCTATTAGTACATGTTGTTTGTACTGACCTGCATTTGCTCCATTCTTTTATGAATGCAGAGTATCAGGTGGGATCGACGTCTACCCCTCGTGGCTGAGAGTTCGAGGTCAGCCGATTCGAGTCTCGTTGGGGTGAGCGTGGACGCTTCGCTACTCGAAGACTCTTCTTCTATTATGTCTTACTTTGCTATTCTGAGACATTATTGAAACCATTGATGTATTATTATTAATTCCAGACTTATATATTTTAGTTAGATGCTCTTGTATGACCAGACCAGATACTGGGGTGGTTTTTGATTTACTTCCGCTCTTATTATATATTCATATGTCAGAGTTACGTTACTTTATCTTCTTCTACTATTTATACTTTGTTTGTGAATATTAGGTAAGGGTTCGCCAACTGAGGTGGGATAGGTAACCTGCCCGCCCGACTTTGAGAAATTGGGTCGTGACAGAGTATAAAAGGCTGATTTTGGATACACAAAATTGTTAATTTTGCTTAGAACCATAAACATGGGCTAAGATTTTTTGACACTAGTTTGTCGAAAAAAGGAAAATGATATTTGGGCCCAAGACCACAAAAATAAACTCTTATTCAAACTTGTTGATATTCATCTCAAAAACCCAAAGACTTAGTAGATTTAATAGAGGGGAAAATTAAGTATGAGTCTTGCCTTTTCTACAAAACCATGACTTTAAATTCAAACAAAATACACTAAGTTGTTTGCTTGAACCAATTCAAGGAAATAAGTGGGCTTCTACTTTTTGTAAACCAACTTCAAGTAGAACTCAATCAAAAGACAATTTTGGGTGTGTTTGGTTTAGGAAAGTAGTAAAAGCAAACTTAACTTCTTCTGGATAGGCTTAAACATATTTTACCAAGTTAAATAATTTGTATAAGAATTCTTAAATGTGCCATGAGTTGACGAGTAAAGGCAACGTTTTACTAAAATTCTCCTTTACTTTATACATACCCCTTTAAACACATTTAAGAAAATATACACTTTAGTCACAATTTTAAAACCTGTAGGTAAATCGCATTGGGCGGATTCCTTCCGAGGTGCCTAACACCTTCCTCGAGGAATCACCAGAACTCTTACCCCCAACTCTGGTACTAAAAAGGTTTTCATAAATAGCCTTAAAGTTGGGTTCCTAATTGCGATAAATTAATTAGGTGGCGACTCTATAAAATCCAACATA
Organism: Lycium ferocissimum; assembly: GCF_029784015.1. Taxonomy (NCBI): domain Eukaryota; kingdom Viridiplantae; phylum Streptophyta; class Magnoliopsida; order Solanales; family Solanaceae; genus Lycium; species Lycium ferocissimum. The sequence continues at coordinate 20,499 of NW_026713645.1, read as the reverse complement.
GAGGCCAAGTTATAAAGTGATTTTATGCCCCGCGTAAAAGTGAACCGCAACTAAAGGGTCTTGCACTGTGAAGATATATGAAGCTGCTATGTGTTTTTCATCATCAAAAGGGAGAAGTTATTGAGTATCTGCTGGCCCAATAATCATGGGCTTAATATTGAAGTTTTGATGATTTGACTAACAATGTACTCGAGACAATCAAAGGGAGATATAAGGAGGAATTCATTATGAAGAAACAAATATCCAATTAGATCTCCAAAGGAGTTAGTGAAGCAGTCACAACATTCAGAGCAACTGCTCAAAGGAACTGGTCTTTATGCAATTAGAGACTTAAGCTATTTCATGCCGACATTAGAGAAGACGGAATATTGATTGTTTTCTATTCAAGAAAGAGTAGGATTTCAGTTATGGTAATATTCAACAATATACCATAAGCTGATTAATATGGAAATTAGCATTATAGTAGGACAAGGAAGCCGACACACAAACATGGAAAGTAATGAAGATCCAAGTAAAAAAAGATTTGGTTTTCAGGTACAATTAATGAAACCAAAACTTCCTTGGATTCAATCATTGAAGACAGCGACTACTACTATATATACACAGCACGATCAAGATTTGGATCGTGGAATCCACCACCACAAATACTCCAACGAAGAGAGAAGGATGATCGCAGTCAATACCTTCATCTCAAGAAGAGGCCACTATCCAAACCATAAAGAACCCGAGCTTATCAAGATTTATTCATCAAGTTCTTTAGTTGTAGTTAGGTTCTTTTGTGGTTCCCACCTATTTACCTTTGAAAGTATTGTGTAATAGGTATTCTTCAGTTAGTTACTTTATCATACCAAACAACTAGGTTGTTTACGCGGACTGTCGAAGAAGCAGGTCCTTTAGGTTTGACAAGGCAATTGTAAACCTGTTATTTGCTCTGTTATAGTGAAGTTTTTGGGTAAATCCTGCAAGAAGATAGTTCGTGGTTTTTGACGCACTTGAGTAAGCAGTTTTCCACGTGAAAATACTTGTGTTGATTTATTTTTTGTTGCATTATCTTCATACACAAATTGTTTCAAGAATCAGATTCTTGAAGCACATACGAGTAGCCCGATCCCAACAATGAACAAACGCCCATAGGGACTCATATGCTTACCATCTAAGACTTCATAACTTATAACCTAGATTAACATGGAACTTCAACAGGTTCTATCCTCTATGACCTCACATACTCATAAGAGGGAAACATAAGATCGAGGTCATGCCATAGCAGAAAGAAGAGGATTTAGCCTTACATACCTAGGTTCTCAATCCTTCAAATGACTATGAGGAGTCAATTCATCCGTTGTATACTTAATTTGTTAAAATAGAGGACTAATATCAACATAACAACAACCCAACATCATGCTTTAGCTATATGAACAAGTCGTCAAACAATCGGAGAGCGACGAGCGCCCGAGACTTTCAATTCATTGGTGTACTCCACACCAAACCTCCCTATAACAACATACAAGCTCCATACAGAGCTAAACGACGTCTCTTGCACCTCAAATCATATAAATCAGATCCTTAATTCATTTTACACAACTAATATAACTTGAAATCATGGCTTCTAATCACCACCCTGTGAGTTCTTATCGAAAAAATACTTTAAATGCTCACACGAGCTCATAGAATATCATAGACGAAAATTTTTACCTAAACTTGCTGAACCCTAGAATATCTATACTTTGCTTCTCTCAGAAGAATCCTTCATATCGCTATAATCTGAGAACAATCGATGTTAGAATCGTGAAATGAATCGGAGCACAACTATGTTTGATCTTGAAAGAAGCTTACCTTGAATATCTTTTCATACATATGAGAAGTTGAGAGATTCTTACCTATTTTTGTCCAAGAAATGTCCCAAATGGGTTCCCAAATGAACTTATATCAATAAAGAAACTTAAACTGACATCCCCATTCAGTGCAGCATGCTGGTATCGCACTGAATATCAGTGTGTTGGACATCGAACCGAATTGTATGTTTTTCTGCCTGGACAGCCCGTAGTAAAACATGCGTAACGTTTTATCCCCAAGTCAGATTAACGAATGCGACATTGGAAACTAGACTCGAAGACCTTTAATTTGATAGACAACTCACCGCATAAGGACTTATATACAGGCAGGTCTACTCATTTGAAGTTGGGCCTTGTACGAGTCTAAATTGAAACTTAGCTCGCAGACAACTTTTAACTTTGACTTTTAAGCTAAAACTTATCTTACATTAAAACCTTCACGTATACACTCAAGTGCGCCTTTAATTCTCTGGGGCTCGTGTCAGATTACTTACATTAAGGGATTCACTTCTTAGTATGAAACTACGAGGTTTACATTAACTCCCCCTTGGGAACATTCGTCCTCGAATGAGAGTCGTAACTGGAAAAAAAAAACTAGCTCGAGGATTCTCTGAAAATATCGGCACAGTTTCTTCTTTAGTTAGGGCGATCCCAAAACCTATCAGCTAACTAAAACAACTACAAACCCTCTCACGGCATCACAACAAACATCATATACTGAAATTGAGCAATAATAATAATGTGGCTCCTCTTGGCCATACGATATCTGAAATAACTTATCTTTAATGTAACTTACCTTCTGTTGTTTTCTCAATATCTTGGGCTCTACTCATTATTGACATCTGAACATATGAGAACACTTATGTTACCATAAATTATCTTTTCATTCTGACCTTACTGTTGTCATCAAAACACATAGAAGCTGGAACATAGATGTTCGTACTTAATCATGATAGATACGTGAAATAGGAATATGACTAGAACTTTGAACATTAGCACGACTCGCTGCGAAACATAATAGAAATGAGACATAAACATGAATCACATAGAATAGGAATGGAATCCTAACATAGAGCATAAATCTCGAGCGTAGGCATGACATGAATACATCAAATCTGAGCAGAATACTTCTAACATAAGTACCACAAGGTATCTCAAAAGAATTCCTTTTAGAATTGAAGCATAACATTACTTCAAACCTTATCTTACTCGTTCTTAAACATAATACAGATACTTTGTTTTCATTATATCTCACTTTTCGCATAACAATGTCTTAAACATTATTCGATACACTGATTTTTTCTAAAGAGGCATGATAGAAGATGAATTATCGACTCACTTCCTTACCATAGACACATGGAATTCAGAAGCATTGACGTCATAGGACATTTGGCCAATCCGTTTTCCATAACCATTTTTCTCGAGGAGATTCTATCATTCACCTTAAACTTTGAATTTCTAAGTCGCACATCTCACTGGGATCTTCTGTGAATCTGGGGTGTCTTTAAATATTCTTAAATTACTCCAATCTTATTTTTTCCCACACTTGATTCTAAGTAGTGCTATTCAGAACGCATCTTGAAGCATCTACATTGTACTCTTCACCTGGTCATATATCTGTGGCTGAAATACTTATATTGAGATTAGTCTATTACTTAATTCTTTCTGGGATACTTTATGAAATACTCAGACTATTGTCGTGTATCAAGCACTTTGACTAGCATGATGAAAAATGAAGTCTTATGAAACTGGATTATCTCCATAACACATGCCTTAGCATAATGTTTTAGCTTTTCTGTGACCTCTTGATTGGCAATAACTTAGCTTGACATAATTCGACCAACAATCGTTCGAATCACTTTGTGCTTCACACATATGCTAGGTAAACTCCCCTTAGAGCTGGGGCCTTTAAATCACGTCCTACCCTCCGAGTTTTAAATTTGCAACCGGTCTTGCTGACGGTCTGTGCATCTAGCAAACAAGGCTATTACATTCATCTTTCTAACACTGCACTTACATGCTCCTCTAAAATCATGATATATCTATGGAGTCTAGGTGGATTCGACATCATACAATCTGAACCTGTATCGTAATCTTTCTCGAACTTGTTGATATGTGGAACACATGATTCTGCCTTAGCACTCTATCCTAACAAGTGGTATCAGAGCTACACCTTTCTACAAAGGCTAGTACCTTGAAATATGGCTACCCCCTTAGTAGTATAAGAAGGTCAATCAACTACAAGACCACCATACCACTACTGCAGATATTGTGGATGGTGGAAAAGTAGAAGTTCTAATGATGAGACAAGCATAAAGATCCTTCAAAGTACAGATCAATCCCTAGTAGAAGACGTAATCAATCAAGATTTAATAGCTTGCATCGATGAAGATCAAGATTCTACGGACATTCTATCAGTACAAGATCAAGAACCCCCTTGACCGAGACCAATGATTTTACTCCAACGCCTCCAAAAGAAAGATGTCGGAGTGATGAAGATGATAAAGATGAAGACATCACCCAGATTTTTTTTTATAGAAATAAGACAAGAAATTTGGATGTACTCCAGAAGAAAACTGGAAAGCGTGACTCAAACCATCCTAGACATGATGGAAATCCTCCACATCGAAAGAAACAAATTAACCCAGGGATACAATCTTCTCAGATAAAGCCACATAAGTCTAGAAGAAGAAAACAAAACCTAACTGATAAAATAGATGATCTCAAGGATCAGGTTATCATTTTAACAAACAAGATGGCGGAGCAAGAAGCTCAAAGCATCCTTACTAGAGCTCCAAAAATTAAGAAGATCATGAATATGCCCATCAATCAAGGCCTAATAAGTGAACTAACAAGAGCAAGAGAGAAGGAAGCTTCAGATGTGATAATCTGGAACATATTTTCACGACTATCTAGAACAAGAAATAGGTTGTTTCAATTTTGGTAACAAAGACCACCAGGCTATAGACTACCCAGAAATCATGAATAATGAAAGAAGAAAATCTGAAAGGAAAGACATAAAAGCAGCAAGGAGGACCCTTTTAACCAACAATGTTATTTCTGCAATGTCCTTAGACATACATAGAAGACTGCAAGAGTAAAGATGTGGGCAGATCAAAGAAAAGAATAGGAGGAGAGGCAGCTAATAGAAGAAGAATCTGCTCACTTATCCCAAGAACAAAGTGAGTCTCATGCAAATCAAATGGGACCCAACTTAGTTTGGGTTCCTAAGATGTATCCCTGCAAAAAAAGGCTATGGTAGGAGGGAACTAGGAGCATGTGTAAAGGTCTCAGCACATGACATAGCCAAAAGGGGGACACTCCTCCTACCATAAGCCTACAAAAGTAAGTATGAGACATATCAACTTGTAAGGATCTCACTCTCAAAGCAGATAATGAATTGATAAATACCCTGCTAGAAATCAAAAGTGCGGTTGAGTCAAAGCCTCCAGATTCCAATATCAGCAGTCGAGAAAATTAGAAGCAGAAAAATGATGAGACAAAATCAAGGAACCTGGTCCATCACAATGACAACCCATGGCCCAAACAAGCAACAACATAACTGTTACACCTTGAAAATTTCCCCTTAAGCGTACAGTGGATAGACTAATGAGGGGTACGATGTATATGAGGTTTGGACAAGTAAGAACTAGTATGTGTTGATGCTAATTAAGAATTTCAAAGGCATTAGACTTGAGGAAAGAAAGTTGTTAAGAGAAGCGAGACTTAAGTTAGTGTATCGGACGAGAATTATGAGCATTGAGTTAATGATGTCCTATTGATGTCCCAAGAAAGAGTTATAACGTCCCTTCGAATGATATTGAAGTGTTGAACAAGTGTTAAGAAGGTTCCATAAGGATCGGAGATCAAACGAGTCGACGAAACAAAACTCGAAGAATCGGGCAAACATACGGCCGACATGCGGCCGTATAAAATCTACGGCCGTATGTCCACCGTAGATTTGACCCGAATGGCATGAGGCTCGGACCAATTATACGGTCCAACATACGGTCAAGATATGTTTTATACGGACCGTATGTTGGTCCGTATATTCCCATCGGCCGAATTGCATTTTTATATAAGGGACTTCCTTCCATTTCATTTTCATTTCCCCTTCATTCCTCCACAACACAAGAAGCCTCTAGAGTGTTCCAAACATTTCATCCATGAGAAAACCATAGAAATCTAAGATCAACAACAAGAAATCAAGAGAATCAAGTGAAGGAAACCCATTAAAAGTCATCTAAGTCAAGAAATCCAAGGAGAGATGAACTAGGGTTTTGGTGCTAAGGGTGAATCACCACTCCAAGCTTGTTCCTCTATTGTTTAAGGTAAGTTTCATGACCCTTACATGCTATTTGAAGTATTTTTAAGTTGAGATTCATAGATTGTAGAAGAGCACCACAAATGGGTCATTAAATGGATGAATATTGTCATTAGTGATTAGTAGTAAATTGAATCATGGAAATGAATATGTTGATGATATAAATGTGTTATAAATGACCTATAGAACATGAAATGAGTATTGTATACGAAAGAATGCGACGATGGATTTTTAGTCATAATTATGGGAAATTGAGGTGAATTATGAAATGCGAATCGTATGAATGAATGACGATTGTTGTTAGCGATATTGTGATGATTATTATGAATGTTGGGAGTTGATATGAAATATGGCGGAAAGTAGTATAAACAAAGGAGATGCTGCCCAAATTTCTATAGCTTTAGAGAACATGTTTTCCCGATTATATAGCTAATGTCGATACGAATTCCATTGAAGGTATACGAGTGCATTTAAGGAGCACAAGCGAGTAATAGAATAGTAAAGCGGCAAAGGTATGTGAGGCTAGTCCTTTCTTTCCAAGGCATGGGTCATATGACATGAATTTCCTCCTTTACTATGAATGTTCCTATCTCTAAGAAAGTAAAGATCCTCATTCATGAATAGCTATACGAGATAAGACATACGATGACTATGATAGTAAGCTAAAGTCTAGAAATACTATAGCCTTTGACATGATGCTCCTAAGAAGCTAATGATGCTATATATATGTAATCAAATGGTATTGATCATTATGTCCACTCACCTCATGCTTGTTCCTTCATGGTGAGGCAGAATACGTATGAATGTTCCATAGTGACAACGGGGGTCCACGACCTTACGTCACCCCGATCAAGTATGAATAGCTAAGAGTCTCTATGCATGTAATATAATAAGTATATGATGATAAGCTGTCACGCCCCAATTCCATGGGACGTGATGGGCACCCGACCCCACATCCGGAGCCGAGCGAACCCACAGACTCTTATTACGCACATAATTTTTTTTTTTTCAAATCTCTAAACTGAATAATCATCAAATACATAATGAAGCTTTCAATTCAGACAAAATCGTAATTGTACACAATTTACTACATAACACAAATCGACATGTCCGATGGAGCCGCTTACGCATCGACAACCAACACCCACGACGTCGTCCGCAAAGTCTCTAACACGGCATCCGTAAATCGAACGTACAAACCCTGACTTGGCCGCACTCCGGAAAATGGAGCTTGCCATCTCCGCTGGGACGTCTTCTACAATCACATCAGCTCATCTAGGAGTACCTGTGCGGCATGAAACGCAGCCCCCGAAGACAGGGGTCGATACGAGGAAAATGTACCGAGTACGTAAGGCATGCAATACAAATAAACAAAACTATAACCGAAACGACGAACTATCAAGTAAATACATATAACCCCGAGTACCGACACATACCTTTCGGACACAACTCATACATACCGTTTACAAAGCCAAAAGTGTACGGAAGAAACAAATGGCCAACGAAGTACCTAAAATGCTTACTTTGCATTCACGGACCGTATGTCCGAAGAGGTGCATAAAATACAGAGCGCACGGTGATGTCACATGTCAGACGGAGCACAGAACGTATAGAACATTCAGATGCGATCATATATCGGATGGAATATCAAACGTACAGAATGTTCAGATGATGTCGTATATCAGACAGAGTACAGAGCGTGTGGAGTGCTCAGATGATATCATATAACGGACGAAATACGGAATATACAAATCGTACGGATACGCATACATCGGACGGAGTACGAACGTACGAAGGCTCGGCGTTGACACATGTCGGACGAGTATACGTAATGCATGTCATAATCATGAATCTCATATGTGTATGACGTGTCCCGCCCTCCGATGAGGGACTCGGTGAATAAGATCATGTATAGCGTAATCGATGTCATATATGCAAATAACGTGTCCCGGCCCTTAATTAAGGGACTCGGTAACGTAGAGTCATGCGGATCGAATCTGTGCCAAATATACATAACGTGTCCCGCCCTTCATCGCGGGTCTCGGTGGATAATATCAAATGCCGTCCTGGCCACCATCCCCGTATCATCATAAACATACGCAAATAACGTGTCCCGGCCCGCAAGTACGAGGGACTCGGTGAGTAATGCAGAGAAGAGCACGATAACATGTCCTGGCCCGGGACTCAGTGAATCAGAATCGTATCGTGACGTACACACGAGATCATAACATGCCCTGGCCCGGACTCGGGAAAGATACATTGAGTCGCGCACGAGCGAGTAGTGCGAAAACATATGAATATGAAATCAGACTCGATGAATACATACGCTTATTAACATCTTAAGATTCAGAACAAGTCTCGGGTTCTGCCGAGTTAGCATCGGAGAGTTATAAGCAGTTAACGTACAGAGACCTCTTCGGACTTTCCAAGCGATCCGGGGTCGTGTATGGAGAACATTAAGACTTACAGAGAATATTTATATCAACTTACTTATACCCAAAGCTTATATATCACTCTTATGTTTGCATACTCATATCGGATTTTCTATTTCGAATATTTACATCGCCGCGCTTATATCAAAATATTCATATCAATTCATTCGTATCGGAGCGTTTATATCCGGATAGTCGAACCGTAATGCTCATATCCGAGTTACCGAATATTCATAACAAACTCGAACATTAGTCAAAAGTTTCTATTAAGAATCGTACGGAAATAAGACAAATAAAGCAATATACATAAGTCTCGGGTGTTGTGGGCCCACCACGGATCAAATCGGGTAACGAACCTAAAAATGTGGTCATTATGTCTCATTACATTAACCTCGAAGATTTCAAGTCATTCCGGTTCCATTTTCAAGAGTTACGAACATTTGAACATTTATTTACAATAAAGCATAACTCATTTAATTCAATACTACTGAGCGAATAGTAACCAAATTCAAACTCGAATTTCTAGAATTAGAGTGGCCCCCGAGGCACACGTTCAAGCCTATGACGTCTAAGACATGCCAGAGAACGAAGGGGAAAGCCTTACATACCTTTTCTGCCGCTTACGCTACTCCAAATTCCAGTCCCAAGTTCGCCAAAATCTGCACTTTGGTCATATTTACCAGCTACTATTCATGAGGCTTGAAATTCCAGTCTTGAATAAGTTCTTGTCTACCGAAATTTCGGCAGCACCTCCCCTGTAAATGCACCATCCCGAGAATATGGCTCGGCCCAAATTCATCAACACAATACCCAAAGCAATTCCAATAACATCAAGAATCACAACACAATACATTTTAACATAATGTTCTTCTTTTCTACCTTATGCAATAATCCCCATTCCAATTTCAAGCTCCCAACTTCATGTCAACGTTCTCATATTTATTTATTGATCCAAAATCATTCAAATACAATCCGGAAACGTTCCATATCATTTCTACTAGATATTCACAAGATATGCAAAATATACAAACTTTCCATCAAAATCATATTGCATCCAAAACGTTTAATCTTTAACACACATATTCATAGCATGTTTCCATCTTCCAATTCCATCAACAATCGCCATAATATGCACCTTAATAACTTCATTTCCGTGTTTACATAAAATTAGAATAAAATCATATAGTTTCCTTCAACAACTTAACAATGGATTTTCATGCCAACTTCAACCATAAACCTTCCATTTACACCACAAAGGCCACAACAACACAACTTGCATGGTTTCATTTATTCCATCCACTCCTTCACTCTACAACATATACAAATCATCCATAATACCAACAACAATTAAAATACTAAATAAAACAATTGAATTATTGCCCTTGCACACCCTCCATGCACACGGCCAACCTCATGCATTCACAACAACAACCTTTCCAAAATCATTCAACTTTTCATTACCAACATGAAATCTACAACTACAACAACTAAAACACCAAATAAAATAATTTCACCATTGTTCCTACACACACACATGCATGCACGGCCAACACCCAATTTCCATGCTTTCATGAATTTCATTCATTCCTATATACAACAACATGCACAAGCCTTCTACAACATACAAAAGAACATGAATTCTTACCTTTCTCCTCCACTTCTTCACTTGACTAAAATACGAAAACGACGAAACAGATGACTCATCTTCCGAAACAATTATGCCACGTTGTAGGGGACCCTTGAATTAGTAGGAATATCACAACACAATAATTTTTAGAAACAAGATTCCCCATGGTCAATTTTCCATGGGGTGGCCTAACTCACCCTCTTTTCTTTCTTTCTTCTTTTTTTTTTTTTTTTGTTCATCCTTTCTTTGTCTTAAATTAGAAGACCATTTATATATATATATATATATGTCTCCAATCATGTGAGGGGCACATGCCCCTCTCTATAGAATTCTCTCATTTTCTTGAAATTTTTGGCAAAGGATGACTTATTTTGTCATCTTTTCTCTCTTTATTTAATTTCCTTTTTGTCACATGGCCAATATGGCCTCTTTGGAATTTTCATGAAGCTTATGTGAAATTCCTATTTTGCCCCTCGACTTTTCTCAAAATTACCATTTTGCCCCTAGCCTTCCGCATTATTTTCATAACCCATTTTGCAAATTTCTCTTTTTGCCCTTGACCTCCCACAATATCTCCCTACTAATAATAGTCATAATTAATTTTATAATGACCTACACATTAAAATGATTTTTTGAAAATCGTTTCGCCCTTAACTTTCCACGACGACTTCGAAATATCCAAACGTACAAAATACGGGCTATAACATAAGCGTACTATGATGAGTTATGATACGCATATTATGAAAGACATATTATAATAAGTATGTTATGAAAAGCATAATTTTGATGAGTGTGTTATGATAAGTATGATGTAATGAATGTATGATGATATCACACCGCACCTATATGGCCGGGCGGCCCACCGCCAAAGCGGGCAGTTATACACCATGACCAAACGGCATGGGTAGCGCCACTAGTGGGCGGCATGAGATAATATCCTGGACGCAGGATGCCTGGACGCAAATTGATGATGCTAATGATATTGATTATTACACCGCACCTATATGGCCCGGTAGTTATTACGATTATGTGTGTGTATATGAGATATGATGATGAGTACGAAAGTAAGCGAGCATGCATGATCATCCTTATGATTCGCCCGCTTACAAAGCTCCTTGTTTTATGCCTCCTCGCTTATTGATGTTTCATTATTGTTTATGCTTCACATACTCAAGACAATATTCGTACGACGTCCTTTCTTCGTACGCCGTGTTCATGCCCACGTAGACAAGTGAGGTGACCCGCACTCATAGGAGCTAGTAAATGATTTGAGAGCACTCCATTTTTCTAAGTGCCACGAATTTCTTTTGGTATATATCCGTATATTCATGTTTTGGGCATGACGGGTCCCGTGCCCGTCCCGCATGTCTAGTATTCCAAAGAGAGGCTCGTAGATACGCAATGGGTAGTCTCGTCCTGTGGCTTGTATGTATATGTATATATTATTTTGATAGCCGAAGGGCTTATGTTTATAAAGGCTAATGTATTTCGTAAAATGACAGCTTTTATATGATTATGAGCATATAGTATGAATAACAGCAGATAAGCAGGTAAGTGAGTGGTGTTCGGTGGTTAGCCCCGGATACCTGTCGCGGCCCGTAGCTCGGGTCGTGACAATAACCCATGGCCAAATAGAAGCAGTCAGGATCTATCTATTCCTAAAGAACTTACTAGGAACCAGATTCACATAAAAGGAGACATATAGAAATTTATGGGGCATAACTCAAAGAACTAAAAAATGAATTTATCAGAGAAAGCCCGAGGAATATGTAAGATAGTGCAAGACGGAAGAGGAATCAGGCTGGAGTATAAGCACAAAAAAAGGAGTTGGAAACTACACAATATTCACCCCACACAAAAAAAAAGAGGTAAAAATAAAACACGAGGTTGAGCAATAGGAAGAATCAACCATAAAGTCAGCACAAAATGCATGGAGAAGAAATAGAAATCAGTAATAGATAAAAAGCAGACCACGCTGACTTATGATAATTAATGCTCGCAGATAAACCACACGGAGGAACTGGTCTAGAACATAATTGTACAAGTCAGGACAACCTAGAAATGGGTCTAGAGAAGAAATAGGGTATCGAAGAAGCAAGAAACAACACAAACCTGCATGGATTGAAAAAGCAGCTAAGTAGCAAAAATTAAAGATGCTTGATTAAAATAGTCCTCACACATTGGCTATGAAAATAAGAGTGGTTAAAATACTTTTGGGATGGACAATCGAGCACAGACAACACAAAAGTGAGGAAACTAGACAAAGAACCCAGTTTTTATGACTATGAGGTACACACCTCCTTTCCAATTGAAAGTTTCTTAATATGTCTATATTGCTGATCCATCCCAGACAGCTATAAACATTTCCTCCGTAAAAGAAGAGAACTTGCATTTCCCTATACCAAAACCTAAGTTCACAAAGCCCCTCCTTGTTTGTAAGTCTATGTCTATTGGTCTCTAGAAACCTCAACTCATACCTAATGATCACTAATAGAAAACTGCCAAAGTCACATATGCTAAGAAATTGAAATATTTGTCATAATAGAACACAAGCAGTGACCTAAGGTAAGGATAGAAGTGAGAAACTGGAAAAAAAAAAAAGACATCGGTCATGGAGAAATATTGGAAGAGTTAGTGTCTAGGGGGTAAAGGGATTAGCAAGAGGGAAGTTTTCAATTAGGAATAAAAAACAAAAACCCTGACCTTAAATAAAGTTAGTAGAGATTAAAAAAGAAGAGGATGATCGAGAAGGGGAACTAAAAGTGAAAAGAGTACCAAAATCGGATACATGTACTCACCTACATAGGGACTTACCTACATAAAGGCGAGCTTAAAATAACCTGGTCTTTTTCCCCTCATAGTTTATACAAAACCCAAATCCTACCAAAAGCCGATATGATATTCATATATATCCTGGCAGTATAGATTGATATGTAACAACCTTTTGGTTTAGGTCTTACAACTTAAAGTGGTGCGTGTGAATATTCCTCTTAAAGTTTTAACTAGATTAAGTTGTTAGAGCTCGTGTATACTTGCTTGTTATTTTTGATAATGTCAAATGGGAAAGATTCGATTTATAGATACAAATAATGTGCCAACATCAGTAATATATTAGGTACACATAAATCATGACCATGGAAGATTGAATATGGTCCAATAATTGAAAGATGCATATGTATATACCCAGTTTCCAATTAGGAAATACTCATGTAAATAAATTGTTTCTTACTTATAAAAGCACGGTCCTATTCGAAGGTACTTGATGAGGAGTTATAAGGAAGGAGTAAGAATGGAGAAATTACAAGAAGAATTATGAACGTATAAGGAAGGAAGAATTAGGGAGTGATAAGGCTGGAAAATATGTCCTGAGCTAAATAACTTGGTCCTTAACACATCAAGGGACAACATATCCTCATTACAAGTTCTATACAACCTAGCCACATAACAGTCTTCAAAGAGTGGAAGGTAATTCCTGAGTAGATTGAGCAAACCATCATACATGCTTAATCTTACAACCTAGGCGTCGATAGGGTTGCAAATAATGGAAGGTTAGTCCCTACAACAAATTAAGTAATCCCTTTTACTTAGTTTTACCGACTCAGAGAGCTTACAAACCTTACTAAACTCGAGGGTGAACTACTGTGAGCTGACAAACCTTGTTTAGTGAGCCTTAGTTGTATCAACACGAAGTTGTAGTCTTAGAACAACATGGAGTTGATTCTAAGGCGGAAGATTATCGACATAGAAGCAAAACTTAAGGTGGAAGAAGCTAATCCAGATCTAAAGATGAAGAAGTAAGTTGGACAAGATATCCATTAAGATATATGAAGTAGATATGTGTTTGTCATCATAAAAAAGGGAAAATTATTGAGTAACTGCTGGCTCAATACTCATGTCCTTTACATTGAACTTTTGATGATTTGACAAATAGTGTACTCGAGACAATGAACATGAGATATAAGAAGGAATTCATTTGAAGAACTAGATATTCAATCAGAGCTCCAAAGGACTAAGTGAAGCAGTCACACAAGATTCAGAAGAACTGTTCAAAGGAACTGGCCCTTAGCAACCAGAGACTCAAGCTATTTCATGACCGACATTAGAGAAAAAGGAATATTGACTGATTCTTGATCAATGAAGAGTTGGATTTCAATTATGATATTCTACAATATATCATAAGTTGACAGACATGGAGTTGAGCATTGTATAGGACAAGGAAGCTGACACGCAGACATGGAAAAAAAGAAAGATCCAAGTCAAATAGGAGGTTTTCATATATTAATGAAACCAAAACCTTTTTTGGATTCAATCATTGAAGGCGGAGACTACTACTATATACAAACAACACGATCAAGTATTGGAGCTTGGAAGCCACAACCATAAAATATTAAAACAACAAGAGAAGCCTGAGGCAGTCAACACCATCATCTCAAGAAGTGACAACTATCCAAACAACAAAGAACCAGAGCATATCAAGATTCATCTATCTAGTTCTTTAGTTGTAGTTAGGTTCTTTTGTGGTTCCCACCTATTTACCTTTGCACGTATAGCGTAATAGATGTTCGTTAGTTAGTTACTTATTCCACTAAACAACTAGGTTGTTTTAGACGGACTGTTGAAGAAACATGTCCCTTAGGATTGACATGGAAGTTGTAAACATGTTTATTCGCCCAGTAATAGTGAAGATTTTGGGTAAATCCAATAGAAAGATAGGTCATGGTTTTTGACTCCTTTGAGCATGGAGTTGAGCATTGTAGTAGGACAAAGAAGCTGACACACAGACATGGAAAGAAAGAAGGATCCAAGTCAAATAGGATTTGGTTTTCAGGTATTAATGAAACTAAAACCTTCTTTGGATTCAATCATTGAAGGTGGAGATTACTACTATATACAAACAACACGATCACGTATTAGAGCTTGGAAGCCACAACCATAAAATATTCAAACAACGAGAGAAGCCTGAGGCAGTCAACACCATCATCTCAAAAAGAGACAACTATCCAAACAACAAAGAACCAGAGCATATCAAGATTCATCTATCTAGTTCTTTAGTTGTAGTTAGGTTCTTTTGTGGTTCCCACTTATTTACCTTTGCAAGTATTGCGTAATAGATGTTCATTAGTTAGTTACTTATTCCACCAAACAACTAGGTCATTTTAGACGGACTGTTGAAGAAACATGTTCCTTAGGATTGACATGGAAGTTGTAAACATGTTTATTCGCCCAGTAATAGTGAAGATTTTGGGTAAATCCAATAGAAAGATAGGTCGTGATTTTTGACTCCTTTGAGCATGGAGTTTTCCACATGAAAATTCCTGTGTTGATTTATTATTTCCGTTGCGTTACCTTTAAATGCAAATTGTTCCAAGAATCAGATTTTTGGAGCGCATAAGAGTAGCCCCATCCAAACACAAACTCTTATACAATTTATCGGAGTAGAATCACCACTAAAGTCAAGTAACACGCTACTCAAAGTAATCTTTTTACATGAAATTCCATGTGGGATTTGATCCCAACCTTGTTGAGTTATTATATTTGACATCGATCGCCTTACGCCATTTATATTAGAGTAATTTGAGCGTATCAGCCACAAATGAAGGCTAGACAACAAACGGAAGCCTACTTAAGATGAAGGACGCTTAATCTGTATCTAAGGCTCAGTAGGAGCACAAGCTTCTAGAAAGGACTCACTTTAGGTAGCATTCAGCTAGACATCTCAGATAAAGTAATGTAATCTCAGAAGAGTCGTATTCATGAACAACACCCATAGGGATTCAAATGCTTAGCATCTCAGACTTTCTAACTTTAACCGAGACTAATATGGAAATTTCAACAAGTTTTATCCTCTAAGACCTCACATAATGTTACACCCCGTAGTTTTGTACGTTGAAATTCATAAATGTTGGTCGCCCCAAGTGTGGACTTTGGACCCACTCTCAAAGATAGGTATGATTGCATGCGTTTATGCTATAATCATAAAGATTTAGTTCATGTAGTAAGGCATGAGAGAATTGGAAAGCAGATGAATTGCGAAAACTATGTTCGTGGGTCCGACTTGGAGAAAAGATATCATTTAGAATTTGGCGAATTTGAGGCAAAGTGAAAGCCTAGGGTGAAGTTCATGAAGTCTATTCTCCAATGCAACAAATTGCTTCTCGATATGGCACCGGGGTAAGTAGATATGGACGTTATAAGTTAGGCTGGTAGGCAGGAAAATGGTCGGAGTGTTCGCGCCACCAGATTTTACACCTCGTCATTTTGGATATTGAGGTTCGTTAGGTGTTAGTTGTTTTAATTGCGATCTGGAGTGATATGCGCCTATCTTATGGTTATGAGGGTTTAAGACCATGCATGAGAAGTATCGAAAGGAATGGAGGTCGAACGGGTGAAGAATGAAAATCTGGTCGAACTGGGCAGACTTGCCCTACACGTTCGCGACAGGGGCCCGTGTTCGTGATGGCCATAAATATTCTAGACCATCGCATTCGCGAGAGACCCTCGCGTTCGCGAAGGTCAATGATTAAATCGGTTTCCACCGACTTCAACATCCTATATAAGGGTGAAGACCCTTTTTTTTCATGAAATAATATCTCTCTAAGCTCAACAAACATATAGGGGCATTTATGTCATAAAAAGTGAGGGATTGGAGTGATTTTGATTAATCGAGGCTCGGGTAGCGCATAATCCTGATTATAGTATCGTTTGGCTATGGATCTTGACGTGGATTCAAAGTGGATATTAAAGATATTGTTGTTTTAACAAAAACAAGGTATGAATCTCTCCTTATTAGTATTACTTTTGGTGTATTTACAGAGATAAAGTCGTTAAATAATTGTATAGTGAGTTGGTTAGTTGTGGAAATTGAAAAACATCGTGTGGGATGTTTTATGATACAAATGGTGTTAGAAATGATGTTATGGATGTTGGTATTATTGTTGGTTGTTGAATTATGATTTCGGGCTAGGCATATAAGCAGGGGAGATGCTGCCCGAATTTCGGCAGATTTTAAGGAGGTTTTATTTGAGGACTTAGAATAAGTATATAACAATGGGCCTAATCATATTGTAAATGGTCTTATATGTAGATTGTGGGACCAGAAATAGGTGGGAAGGCCGGGATGTGAATTTTCAGGTATGTTAAGGGTCGTCCCTTCCTTTTAAGGGTGTGATTCCTATGTTATGATTCCACATATGTTTCCATCCCCTTCTTACCTCCGAAAGTTAGACATTCATGATTCTTAAAAAGTTTCTTATGATACTAAAGATGAGATATTTTTAATGATGATTATGATGACAATGACGATTTCATGTTTAGAGGTCCCAAGCGTATCATTTCAATGTGAATATGAGAATGTTGAGTTATTTCTTGATTTTCTCAATTTTATTCATTGATGATGACTCCATTTCTAAAGATTCCAAAGTGTATGAATTGACGCCTTATGAGATTTATGATCTTATTCTTTGTTTTCCCTTGATGTTATTCTTCAATGATAGTCTCACCTCATAATACTAGTTCCTTCAAGGTGAGACATGACGATCATGATGTTCCATAATACAATCGGAGGTTACCGAACTTACGTCACTCTGATAGAGTTACAGTTTGTATTTGAGCTCCTATGCATGCTTCATGATAAGTATATGATGATGATTAAACCATACCTAGATGGCCGGGCAAAGACTACTAAGGCGGGCGGCTTATCTGCCATGCCTATAAGGCCGGGCAGCACCACTATGGTGGGTGTAGTGGGTGGCTTATGGATAATGACAATAACACCGTGTCTATATGGCACGAGCAGTACCACTAGTGGGTGGCGTGAGATGATTACCCCGGACCCGGGCTAATGATGTTATTTGATTCGGACAATTTAGGTATGCATGTGCGATATGTTTTAAAGGTAAAAGTGAGCATACATGATTCCGCCGCAAGAGGCAAGCAGTTAGAGTTATACTTTATTCTTATGTCTTCTGTATTTCCTTATTATGTTATCATATATGCCTTACGTACTCAGTACTGCGTTGCGTCGACGTCCTTCCTGTGGATCTTTGCGTTTATGCCGCGGTTTAGATAGCCAGCCGAGTGAGCCAGACCCGTAGGACCTCTTTCCAGTTCCAGTCAGCAAGCTCTATTTGGAACGGAGCCACAACCCTTTGGTATGCTATTTTGATATGTACATATAGGGGTATGATAGGGCCTTGTCCTGTCTTTTCTACAGTTATACTCCATAGAGGTCTGTGGACATTTGTTTACAGTTAGAACACCATGCAATCCATTCTATTATTTTGTGTACAGTACGTGTAGTGGCCAAGTCGGCCCCTGTTGTCGTTCTTGTATGTATGTCTGTGAGTATGTATCTACATGCATGATTTATAAACTTTGCATTAGAGCTCATTAAACGAACGCTATAGCGGACGGTATCGCTCAGACATCAGTTAAAGATGGGCCACCAGGTTATCTAGTATAGAGCAGATGCGAGTTTAGGGGTGCTCGATAGGTTATGGTCGGGTACTAGTCACGGCTCATCGGTTTGGGTCGTGACAAAGTGGTATCAGAGCAGTTCATCCTAAGGATTGTCTACAGACCGTGTCCGGTAGAATCCTATTTATGGGTGTGATATTACACCTCGTAGTTTCTGTACATTGAGATTCATTAGGTGTTAGCTATTTAACTGCAGACATCAGAGTTATTGTCGAGAAGATACAAGATCATAGGTGCTCGCTTTACAATTATAAGAGTCCAAGTTCGCGTTACAGGTTATAGAAGGACCGGAAAATAAGTGAACTAAGGATATTAAGCTTCTGTGGCTTTGAAGGAAAGTTGGGCAAGATTTGGTACGAAAGTTTTGGTCTAATCGGGAGAAAGAATAACTCTTAGTATAATAAGAATTTTGGAGTGGAATAAAAGTCTAAAGTGAAGTTCGGGAAGCCTAGTCTCCAGCGCAACAAGCCGCTCCTCAATAGGACATCGGGGTAAGGAGATATGGACGTTACAAGTCAGGCTGGCGGTCACCGGGAAACGGGTGCCGCGCGAACACGCCAGGGAGTGGCGCGAACGCGCTGAAGGCCAAGGGCCAACACAGCGCGAAAGCGCCACCACGAGGCGCGAATGCGCTGGGTAATTTTGAGAATCGTGTTCGGGATGAAGGTTATATTATAAGAGTGTAATAATAATAGTATACATATGATATTTGGAGACCATATGGTGTAAAGTAGTTCGTATGTCACTTGCCGAAAAGCTCTCGTTGCTGTAAGCCAAGTGGGGCCCACATGCTGGGGTTGCATAAAGGACATATGAAGAGACATATGGGTAGTACACAGAAAGTTGAGCACGTCTTAAGAAGGACTCTTAAGCCAAATATGGCCATAGGCCCTCTAAAATGACGATTTAAGGAAACATTTTCGGATGATCTGAATTTGAGGGGCCAAAACGACATTTTATGTTTGGAATCTGGAAAAACACCAAGAATGAAAGTTGTAGATAATTGAAAGAGCTTTCCAAAAATAGGTCACGGGCCCTCACACAATATCGGGATCAAGCGTTATCCCCTTTTTACTGAACGAACGCGCAGTCAGAAAAATCAAACCTGCGCGAACGCGCCCAAAGGAGGCGCGATCGCGCTGAAGGTTTTTTTATGTCGGTCCGAAGCGAGAACCGGACCGTTCGATAAAGGGGAGGACCCTATTTTTCAACCAAAGACACCCAAAACATCCCAAATTCTCCGGAAGGATTCCCACATTCCCACACCCACTTTTTAGCCCAAACCGAGTATAATTTCCAAATTTCGGTCGGATAGCGTATAGTTATTGTTGCAGAATCATATAGCGGTGTGTTGTGGCCTAAAATTAGGGTGGAAAAGTGAAGATACAACAATATTAACGAGAGAAAGGTATGGATCTCTTCCTATTTACGTTGATACTAGCTTATTTACAACGGTAAAACGGTTAAATAGCTGTATAGTGAGTTGATTAGTTATGAAAGTTGGGAAACAGCGTGTGGTCTATTTTATGGAATACTTTGATATGGGAAATGATATTATTGATGTTGGTATTGTTTTTGTTGTTGTTGGTTGATGAACTAAGAATTCAGGCTAGGCACATAAACAGGGGAGATGCTGCCCGATTGGAACTTGAGATAAGTGTGTGATAAGGAGACTAACATTTGTGTGAATCCTCTCGAATGTAGATTTACGAGCTCGGCGGATAAACATAGCCAATAGGAGGTCGAGCGGAGTATGTTAAGGCTCGTCCTTTCTTTCAAAGGCATGATTCCTATGTTATGATTCCATAA
>NW_026713644.1:0-26949 GCF_029784015.1 Lycium ferocissimum | reverse complement strand
GCTAACCCTTCTTTTATAAGGCATGGTTCTTTGGCCAATTATCTATTCTTCTATGAGTCTATGATATCCTCTAAATGATTCTATCTCTAAAAGCTACTAAGCTCATGATTCTCTATATGTTACGATTGTACTAAGCTCCTTATAAGTGACGAGTAATCCTCTAGGGATAGATGTAATGAGCGACGATAGTAATGATGCTAAAGATGCTTATGAGCTTATATGTATATGTGCCTATGTATGGCTACTATGAAACCCCGAGCCATATGGCTAGGTAGAATAGATATGTATATAAATATATTACGCGAGCACCACTGCAGTCATAATGGATAACCTGGAGCCCGAGCCTTGGTCAGCTGCATGTATGACACCGAGCCTTGGTAGGCTGCCACACGCTAGCTTGATAATTACAGAACCTTTCCCCAACACAACTTATACTTCACTTTCCTTTGACGAACTTTGTCTCACCAATTCATATAACTCCACATTCTTATTGCATACACTTTAAAGCTACCAAATATCCTTCTTATGGTCATAAGAGCTCCATGCTCACCTTATGCTTACTCTAGTCTACTCACAGTATGACAACCCAAATTTTTGAGGTGTAACACCTGCATATACCACCATTGAACTATTGTCTGATGAATCTGTATCCTTGAACAATTATCCCCACAACAAAGATTATAATATTACCGTATTTCGCGCAAATTACCTCGTTAAGAATAGATGTTGAACTATCTTCCCCATGAGGGTTCGTACAACATCTATATCTAGATACAATACAAATATTCATTCTCTTTAATATATCATCCACTAGTATTTTGAACTTCCACAATCTCCTTAGGAAGAAGGATATTTTGAATGGAACACCTTTGAACCACAATTTTGAAAAGTAAGCTGATGTTTGAGCCTTTTCCGAGCAAATTCCGTGCACTCCTATAGTGAAATTTCCCCGTAGTACTAGCCATCCACTGTGCTTTATCTTTCTCCTCCGAATGCTCCAAAGATACTTAACTCTGGTAGAACATGATCACAAACATTAATGGGCAGCTTGTTATGCAATTTCTCGTGCATCCCACCTTTCTCGCATTCATGAAGTATCATACCTCTTCAACGCGTCCAATCAAAGTTCAGAGGCATTGCCTATTTGATTGAACCAAGTTTAGTCCAATTATCATCCCATACATCACATGCTCCATTTCTAGATTCCCACCATATCTGTTGATCCACCTGATCCCTGGCTTCTATTATTCTTTTCCGCACTTGTGTCACGACCCAACCGGAGGGCCATGACGGGCACCCGGTGCTAACCCACCCGGGCACCTCTTATCGTACATTCATATTCCTATTTAGGTGAGCCACATGGCCTACTCATGATTTCAATACTTCTATAATATTACTCACATCGGGAAACGACACGTATATATATCATCATCAACAACAATGCAAATGTCCATATACACAAGCCGACGAGGCCATCAAAATAATATACAAAATATGAGCCGACAAGGCTGCAAGACATCTAACCATACACAACTGCCTACGAGCCTCTATGAAGAGTATGTAACATAATATAGGATATATAGGCGGATAGACCCCGCCATTCCCATATGTTCCGTATACAAAAGAATAATACCCAAAAGCCGCAGCCCCGAATCAAATGGAGAGAGCTCCTCTATGCGCAGTCTCCGAACAAGCAACTATAGGTCAAGTCTATCTCCAAATTCATCTGCGGCATGACACAACATTCACAAACAAAAGGATGTCAAGATTAATAATGTACCGAGTATGTAAAGCATGATCAACATCGAATAGAAACGTAAGAAATAACATAAGATAGAGAGGTCAGCGAGATAACGAAGCCATTTATACCTCTAGCGTTGTTCATCGTATTTACTTATCCCTTTTCTAATGGGAGCCTTCCATTTCATACATTTATACTTGTACTAGTATCATACCCGACCATAGAGGTTCGGTGACTTACATACCCGATGATAAGGTTAGGTGTTGTACGTACCGCCCTACCTGTGCTCGTTGTTATCCGTACCCAATCGTAGTGGTGTGCGCGCGATAGATACCATACCCGACCATATAAGCTCTTGTTCTTTAATATATAAATATATATATACATAGAAGCACATACATGTTCTCAACATTATCATCGTCATCATCATTTTCATTATATCCTTCCTTAGAGAATCAACTATCATAGGACGGGACTAATGGTATCATGAGATTTATCAAGGATCGCTTAGCTTAGCGATTCTAGGAACGAAGTCATTTGGAAGATGTCCGAGAACCCGTATGAATGTATTTAGCAATGGGACCATGCCTTAATGCAAGAAGGGTTAGCCTTACATACCTCGTTGTCTTCTTAACTACTTGACGTTCACCGTCAAAGCTTGGAAAATCTACATTTAAAAGGATTCATACCTTGTTAAGCCTTAAAGATACTCTTGAATCCAAACTAGAACAATTCATGTGTTAACGAAAATTGGGCAGCATTTCCCCTATTTCATCAACTTCCACCATATTACAAAACAACTCCCAAACAACCATAATAACATCTACAATATCGTAATCACGTAGTCACATTCCATTAAGTCTTCCATATTCATTCTCACATTCAACTTACACTAACAACTTCACACCAACCCTTTGCATATTTTTCATAAACGCTTTCTCATCATCATTATTACCTTCGATAACAAGATTATACCCATATCATACTAAGAATCATAACTCAAGTTAGCTTACTACTCAAAAACATCATAAAAACTACATTTAGAACTCATCTTCTACTTTCTCCTTCTACCCAAGTTGTTCAACAACTAAACATTCTTGATAACATGTAACAAGCATGAAAACTAACCTTTATCTCATAAGAATGAGCTTTGGAGCAAGCTACCAACTTATATGAAAACCCTAGCTTCAATACCCAAATAATTCTTGAAGTTTACTAACCCTAGCAAGACTTCTAACACATGGATATCTTGATTCTTGCCTCTTGATCTTTAATCTCTCTTGGATTTTGGCTTGGATTAGTTTATGGAGTTGAAGAGAGGGTTTTTGGAGAGCTCTTGGATCTGATTTGGGAAAGTAAAATGTCCAAATGAAGTGGAATGAAATATATAAAGCGTAACTTAAAATCCCGTCGGGCAATCATACGCCCTCTTTGACGGGCCGTCAAAATTCCTACGGGCCGTCAAAATGCTCGGTAGAACTGCCCAGTCAAACATGGCTCACTGTGACTGTTTTATGCTGGGAAGGTGCAATTTGACGGGACTCAGAAATTTCTGCGGTCCGTCAAAATGTTCTGCGGCCGTCAAATTGGTCCGTCAAAATTTTCTGCACGGACAGTCTGTATTAAAACACCCATAACTTTTTACTATGATGTCACATTCATGAGCGGTTTGTTGCGTTGGAAACTAGACTCGATGAGGATAAAAGAAACACACCAAAACTCCTCATATTATAGGAGATATACCTCTCCCAAATTGGACCAAAATCCTTTCCACAAATTTTTCCAAGTTTTCCCAAAGTTCCGACAAACTCCATTCCTTAATTTGCTAGTTCTCAAATCCTTCCATAGGTTATTTCATGGGCTTAAACCCCCATAACCATAATATAGGAACATATAATCTCATACATCCTAGAAGGTAACTCCAATTTCCACGATTAGGACAACTAACACCTAACAAATCTCAACAGACGAAACTACGAGGTGTAACATTCTCCCCCTCGTAGGAACATTCGTCCTTGAATGATCGACTATTGGGGATTCTACAAAAATTTTGCCAGAGTTTCCCCTGTAATACGGAACAACCATCCTGTCACAAAGAACCCAAAATATATATCGCCTCACAGGGCTACAACAACAACATCAACAACCATGGCCACACACGACCAAGAAAACATCGAACGAAGCATCATATACCTGGGGCCAATGGCGTCTCTGCCTGAGTCTCCTCTGAAGGTGGAAATAAATGCGGTACCTGAACTTCATGTCTTCTTTCGCTTCCCATGTCATTTCCTCTCTGTTATTATTTTTACATAAGACTTTAACTGAAGATACATGTTTGGTTTTGAGTCTCCGTACTTGCCTATCTAGAATGACAACGGGAACTTCTTCGTAGGATAATTGCTCGGGACTTGAACATCATCTACCTAAGACAACTCTAGAAGGATTTCTAATGCACTTATGAAGCATCGATACATGGAAAACCGGATGGGCTGACTCTAAATCTGCAGGTAGGTCTAATTCATAAGCCACTTGGCCTACCTTGCATACAATCTCATAAGGTCTAATGTACCGGGGACTAAGCTTGCCCTTTTTGCCAAATCTCATGATGCCCTTGGTTGGCGAGACCTTCAAGAATACCCAATCTTTCACTTGGAACTCTAAGTCTCTTCGACGATTATCTGTATAGGATTTCTGACGACTCTGAGCTGTTAATAATCGATCCTATATAAGCTTGACTTTCTCTATAGCTTGCTGGACCAAGTCTGGCCCTATCAATTTGGTCTCTCCAACTTCGAACCACCCAATTGGAGATCTACACTTTCGCCCATATAAAGCCTTATACGGGGCCATTTGGATGCTAGAATGATAACTATTATTATAAGAAAATTCAATAAGTGGTAAGTGATCATTCCAACTACTTCCAAAATCCAATACAAATGCCCGTAGCATATCCTCAAGAGTCTGAATGGTACGTTCAGCTTGTCCATCCGTCTGCGGGTGAAATGTCGTGCTAAGGCTCGCCTGAGTCCCCAAACCTTCTTGGAAAGATTTCCAAAAGTTAGCTGTAAACTGAGTCCCTCCATCAGAGATAATAGATATTGGAACACCGTGAAGTCACACTATCTCTTTAACATAAAGCTTTGCATAATATTCGTGTCACGACCCAACCCCATAGGCCGTGACTAGTGCCCGAGCTGGGCACTCGTACGCATCCGTCAACTATAACCATACCATAGCAAACATAATAAGAACTTAAACATACAGAAAGGCACGGCGTCGCATACATATATACAAATCGTACATAAGCCTGGGAACATTTAAAACACAAACACAACTGAACAGTGACTACCCACAACCCACACATATGTCTACAGACCTCTAAGAGTAATAACAGAATCATATGACGGGACAGGGCCCCGCCGTACCCCTGAATAGACATAAACATATACAACAAAAGAGTCTGTACCAAAATATGGGCTCCGGAACAAGGGAGCACTCCAAGATAGCTGGATGAGAATCCTAAGCCGGCGGATCACCAAAACGTGTATCTGTACCTGCGGGCATGAAACGCAGCCCCCGAAGAAAGGGGGTCGCACGGAATATGTACTTAGCATGTAAAGCATGGAATACAAGAAATGATCATAACCGAACTGGGCATTACAGGAACAAGTATGATAACCAGAAAATCAAATGACTTGCCTTAGAGACATATATCATGCATGTCAATATCATATCATCATGTCATCATGTCATCATATATATATACCGTACCCGGCCCTCTAGTGAGGGACTCGGTGAATAAGATCATCATATCATCAGATCATCATATCGTCATGTCATCATATATATATATATATATATATATACCGTACCCGGCCCTCTAGTGAGGGACTCAGTGAATGAGATCATCATATGCCATCCTGGTCGCCATCCCCATATCATCACATCTTCATACATATATATATACCGTACCCGGCCCTCTAGTGAGGGACTCGGTGAATAATGCAATGAACTGTGCACGAATACATACCCGGTCAGGGACTCGGTGAAAGACATATTGAGGCTTGCACGAGCAGAGTAGTGAGAAACCATATGCACACACATCATCATTACAGACTCAATGGATAAGTAAGTAGTCGGCGCTCGAGAGTTAAAATGGAAATCATATGTTAGAACCCGTATTTGATGCATTGGGACAATCCGAATTAATTATGATAAGTTAGGGTCCAAACCATTTCGGGATACAAAGTCGAGATTTTTTACCTTCGATTTTATTTTGAGTCATAAGTTGTGCATGAATTTGTTTGCATGGAACAATTAGGAAAATTTGGGACCAAAAATGGAATAAGTGGAACTTGAAAATCATGCAATTTTTCTATGGTTGGCCGTGTAAGTGTGGAGTTGGCCCACACAAATTGTGGACAATTTTGATTGGTCCAACACTTGTGTGGGCCAAGGGACAATTGTGCACTTCATATAATGGCAAAAGATGACTAACTAGTCTTCATTCTCATTCACAACACTTAGAAAAAAAATAGAAGTTGAAGAGCAAGAAGTGAGGCTCTCACCAAGAGCTTGGAAAAATCAACTTTCATTCAAGCCCTTCCAAAATTATTTTGTTGATGCAAACCCACTATTTTGAGGTCCCTAAGTAGCGTGGAAGTGTCGTTGAGCGATCAACCCGCTAGTTTTCATTATCGCAAACCCTAGCCTCTTGTGGAGTTGAAGAAGAAAGGTAAGAATTGATTATGTTTTATGTGTTATAGAGGTTGTATGTATGTTGTAGTATGCTAAAATGAAGGGAATTCATGAAAAATAGCATGTTGGAAGTGAGTTGTGGGTACGGTGTTCTAGCCGTGCAAGTGGGTGTGTGTTATGTGGTATTGAAGCAATGAATTAAAGTCTTGTTAGCATGTTGTGATCATTTTAGGGTGAAGAAATGATGGAAAAACATCCATATATGTATGTTGGTGTGTTGGCCGAAAAATGGGTCATATTACATGGCAATGAATGCATTAATATTGCTTATCGTTTAGTCGTTGTCGTTATGAATTCTATGTCGACGATGATAGTTTAATGACTCAAAATGATATCATAAGTGTTGTGGGCTGAATTGAAGGCTATTGTACATTTAATGTAATTTGTATATTGATGAGAATAGCATTGTTAGAATGTGAATTGTTGGTGCAAATCATGAATTGGAAATGAGGCATATGTTATAGTGGTGTTCTCGGGTTTGGGGTCAATTTTTTCGGAGCGGAGCAATTTTTGGATTGTTGGAAATGTTGTATGAATTGCTTAGAATGTCTTTAAATATTGTTGATGTCACACCCCGATCTCACTAGGGTATGATGGGCACCCGACCCCTTACTCAGAGCCGAGCGAACCCGCTGTCTCATATTACTCACGTATTCTCTTTGGATACTTAAATCAAATGAAAGTAAAATACATAGTAAAATTTGCAAAATCTTTTTGTCGTTTTTCAAACTAAACACAGTCTGTAAGCGTAAGGACCCGTAACATAATGTATGATAAAACACATCGGCTAGTGGGGCCGTTTTCAAAAACGTCACTCTAGACTCACGACTCGTCCGCAAAGTCTCTAACTTTATTCCGGATGCCGTAGCGTGAGATACTCCGACTCGGCAACACTCCGGAATGAAGTGGAGCTCGCCAATCCGCCGGAACGTCTCCCGTAATGGCTTCTACTCATCCGGGTGTACCGCGCGGCATGAAACGCAGCGCCCACAAAAAGGCGTCGACGAGCAATGTACTGAGTATGTAAGGCATGGATGGTAACATAGAAAGAAACGTAATCATGTGCAACAACAATATGGAGATGTAGAGCATATCATGTAAGAAAGAGTATCCTGTACATATGAGACATATCATGTGTCAGGGAGTAAGCTGTACATATGGATCATATCATGTAAAACTGTAACCTGTACATATGGAACATATCGTATGAAGCTGTAACTCGCGAGTATGAGTGCCTCTTAAGGCGGAATCATGCATGCTTAATGCCGCGGAACGTGCAGCCGATCCATGTACTATGCTGCGGAACGTGCAGCCGATCCATTTGTACATACATGTACGTATTCTTTCTTTGAAAACATCTCATTTTCATATATAAAGAAAATAGAACATACCATATTGCCGAGGCGTCGGCTCCGATCCATTTAACCACTTATCCCGCGTCCGGGCATCCCGCGTCCGGGACGATATCATATCGTTCTCCAACTGATCAGGTGGCTGTGCGCCTATAGCGCCTGCCCTTTTCCCCATCTTCCCCATATACATATACATATATCATGTGCATATATCATGTAAGCATGCAGGAGCCCAAAGAAAAGTCATGTATCCGTCGGAGTGACGTAAGGTCGGTAACCTCCGATTATACTATGGAATAACCCGGATCGTCATGTCTCACCTTGGAGGAACGATTATTTAAGGTGAGACTATCAACGAAGGGCAACATTAAGAGAACATAGAACATGTCATGTCAGATCATGCACTTGGGACCTTTAAAATAGTCATTATTCGAAAATAGCTTAACATTTTCATATCGTCGTATCCATGGTAAGAACAGACCCTTGACATATTCGTCATATACGTTTTCCCATGTCTAGCATCATCATTGTCGTCATAAAGTCATAGTCGTTGTTTTAGTCATAAAACTTTCAAAATCGTAAAACTTGGATTTTTGAAGAAAAATGAATATTTTGGAAAACCTTTATAAGCTTTTAAGAAGGAAAAATACCTTGGAACCATTACTTCTAACTTTTGGGAATGAGAGCGTTATGGAAGCATTTATAAAATCGACATACGAATCATGCCATAGAAAGAAAAGGGACGAGCCTTAACATACCTGCGCCGCGCCTTACTAGCCACGCTATCCATCCAAACTTGTTAGTCTACATTCAAGAGAGTTGACATAATCATTAGACTCATCCCCATATACTTATCTCAATTCTTCAAACAAATTCATTTATATCCTCGCCGAAATTTCGGCAAAGATCTCTCTGTAAATACACCATCCCCGAGATCTTACTCGCCCAAATCATCAACAACAAACCCGAGAATGGAACTCGCCAAAGCAATAACAATGCTAGCAATTATTCTAGCAACACTTCAAGATTCAATTCAATTCCCAATTAATACATACTTCCACCCGAAATCTCACAACACCACCAAAGTCAACAACGCATTACTTCCTTCCAAATTTATGAGTTATATCGACAATCCATATCAACAACCATGCATTAACAACATTACTCGTGCAATGCAAGAATTTAAGCTAATGCCGCATCGACTTCTTCAACATTCCGATAATGGTTATAACTTCACTTTAAGCCATCAAACCTTCACTTATCATTATGAAATTCACAATTCAACAACTAAAATATTAAATAAAGTCAATTCACTACCCGAATCCTTCCAATTTCAATGGAAACAACAACAATACATTTCTTTCTTCCAAATTCATAAACTATACCAACAACAATTCCAACAATACCAACATTAACCATAATATTTCCAACTTCAAAATACTTCATAAACATTCCATATGGTGTTTGTCCCATATTTCCATCACAAAACCATTTTATAACGATTTTACAGCTCCTTCTCCGTAAATAAACCAATATTAACACAAATAGAAAGAGATTCATACCTTTCCCTCGATAATAATGCTATATATTTACTCCTCCACCTTGAACTTAAGCCACAAAGCCTCAATACGCAGTTTTGAAGTCGCAACTATACGCTGTCTGGACCGGAATTTGGGAATTATACCTGGTTTCGGGCTAAAAGTTGGTGGTGGAAGGTTGGGGAATTTTCTAGAATATTTGGAAGGTTTTTTTTGGTCTGATTTTTTGGCTGAAAATGAGGGGTTAAGCCCCTTTATAAAGCTGCCCGAAGTCACTGTAGCAGAGACCTTTATAGCGCCGACTTATCGTAGCAATCATCGTTCATCCGCCGAAATTATTTCGAGACCTAAAACTTTTATACACCGATCTCTTTATTTGCATACCTGGATATGTCCAAAACTCCATACGACAAAGATAACTTATTCAACATCCCAAACTTTTCCTTATTCCAAATTTACCCTTAACACTCCATACCAATAAAAAGATGAATATGCAACTTGTGCATTAAAACAAAAACAAAATCGGAAATTAAAAGTCTTATCCCCAACTTGTCGCAATCCAACTTAAATTATTCCAACGTACAAAATACGGGATGTAACAGTTGATATGGGTTCGGGTTAGTATTTGAATGTATAAGCGTCGATGTTGGCTTGAAGGTAAGCCGTTGAATTGAATTTATGAATGTTGTTGAATGATGTGAAAGAGAGCTATTAATATTGTATTGTCTTCTGGATTGGTTTTTGATATTGCTAGGTTGGTTGTTGTTGTTGTTGTTGATTGATTTAGCCGAGGTAAATTCTCGGGGTTGCCTATTTACAGGGGAAATGCTGCCCAAATTTCTGTAGAATTAAGGGCGAAGTTGGAATTAAATGCCCAAAATGTCTCTAGCTAATGTTTGGCATCTTATGGCTTATTTGTAGACCTTGGGCAGCCCGAGACGTAGGATTGGATTTAGCTTGAGTTTGGATTATATTGGAGAGCGTTTGAGGTATCTAAAGTAACCTTCTTTCTTTGGCATGCCTTAGTTAAAAATAGGCTATGACACGAACTTCGAGAAAACTCTACTCTCGCAATCCGAGCATGCCTATGATACGTATTTGTTTATTGATATTCATATGTTGATGTTATGAAATATTGATCCCATGTTCTTGGAATTCTTGATTTGTAAAGGTTGCATGAAATTTGGTTTCTAAAGAGTTTATTCTTTAACGATTCAAAAACTACGAACGCCCATAACTTTCACAGAAAAGCTCGGATTGCCTTGAGATTTTCGTAGAAGGTTGTATGATGTTAGACGAGTATGTTTTCCATTGGCGGCCCAAACAGTCTACACTCGTCCGTGGTCCCGCGACGCTCCTTTATGTAATTTCGATAACTTTTGAAAGAGAATGTTGTAATTATTATTCCGATTTCAAATATGACTATTTTACTTATCTTTTGGATTTATGACAATGATTTTATGCATATGATTCCTCACGACTCCGCTCGTGCATTTTGTTATATCTTTCGCCGAGTCCCGGGACGGTTCTGTTGTCGTGCGCACTTTGTTATACTTTGGTGTTATGCTGTGATTATGGTTCGCCGAGTCCCCGCCGGAGGGCCGGTCCCGCTTATATTTGGTGTTATGCCGTGTATGGCGTTATCTTGTGTTTGATATGTGACGGGGATACGGAGATTTGAAACTTTCGGTGTTATGCGTCGTGTTATGGCGCCATCGACGGCGGCGACCATATTTTCCGTGCCCTATGCATGATTCGTATTTTAAAGTAATATTTTGATATTTTGGAAATGCATTTATTTTCCGTACCGTTTCGATTTTGACTCGTATTTGTATACTACATTTTTCGCTTTGAATACTCGCACATATTTCGTACCGACCCCTTTCTTCGGGGTCGCGTTTCATGCCGCAGTACAGACGCACGCTTGGTGATCCACCCGTTTAGGACACCCTCTCTCGCTGTTTTGGAGTGCTCCCTCTTTTTCCGGAGCCTATATTTTGGTATATATCCGTTTGTTGCATTTGTATATATTGTTCAGGGGTACGGCGGGGCCCTGTCCCGTCATATGATTCCGTTTGTCTGTTTAGAGGTCTGTGGACATATATGTGGGTCAGGCCTTTCTGTACAGGTGTGTTTGTATATGTTGTGTTTGGGGCGATCCCATTCGCCGTGGCAGCCTTGTCGGCTTGCATTTGTATGTGTTTTTGGGTCGTTGCGCCATTTGATAGCCTTGTCGCTTTGATATATATACGGCCGTGTTTGAGATGCGTTTGCGACGCTTGATATATTTTGCGACGTCGTCGATATTTATGTCCGTATACCATCTGTTTGCGATCCGGATTTATGAATGTGTTTGGGTGCCCAATTCGGCGCAGTCGCGGCCTACGGGGTTGGGTCGTGACGAAGTGGTGGTATCGAGCAGCTTCGTCCTCGAATGTCTACGCACCGTGTCTAGTAGAGTCTTGTTTATCGGTGTGTTGTGCACCACATCTATAAACGAGGAGCTACGACATTTAGGATGTTGTCTTTTCTTCGATCTTAGATCGTGCGATAGAGCCGTGTTATCGAAAGATGACTCTTCGACGAAATGTTATGTTTTCGCCGATGCCTCCGATAAGGCCACGCGTGCCACGAAGGGCAAGTCCACACGTGCCCGGTGGAGACCGCCGAGCCCGGGTGACTACTAGGGCTCGTGCTCGATTGAGCCGGGATTGTGCCTCCGACGGCTAGTTACCGCCACGCCGCCGCATCGGAGGGATTTGAAGCGCCCGCAAAGACCGGCAAGCGTCTCCACCCCGGCTCCTCGCGGCACCGCACGCACCTCCGGCCCCCCCCCGCCCGGGCGGATGACGGGACTTACGAGAGGCACCCGATTGTTGACTCGGTTGGTAGCGGGGCAGGTCCATAGACAAGGAGCAGGGGAGATCGCGTAGACAGCGCGATAGTCACGCCGTGGCCCGTGATTTTCTACTTTGTGGGCCACCGCAGTTCTTCGGGTCAAAGCCCGCAGACCCCTCGAGTTCATCCGGCGGATGCAGCGTACCCCGCGGTTGATTAGTGCTTCCGAGACAGCAGTCGGTTGAGATGGCGTCATACCGGTTGCACGATGTAGCGCCCAATCGGGTATGAGTCGTGGATGTTGTCCGTAGGCGAGGGTGCCTCTCTACCGCATGGGGCGAGTTTACTTAGGCTTTCCCCGGCCCATTTTCTCTCTCCGAGGCACGGCGAGCCGAGTGGACGGATCTCCTCGCTTTGCGGGGGCAGGGCACCGTCCGGGGATTACGCTTTAGAGTTCGATTCGCCGGCGAGATACGCGCCCACATATGTCGCCGACATGACCGACCGGATGCATCAATATATAGTGGGGTCGGACCGATATGATTGATAGTTGTTTAGTGATGATGGCCCGGCCTGTGTATGGATATTGCCCGCATACGCACATGCCCGTGTACGGAGGACCGCACGGGGCGCCGATGGGTCGACGGCTTACGGGGCCGCCCAAGAGGGCTAGATCGTCTCGTCTTCCGGGGATTTTCGAGCGCAGCGCCTCACGCCAGCAGAAAGCAGATATCCTTCCCGCTCAAGACGGAGCACACCCCCGCAAGCACGGCCGGAGATCGAGGGTGCGAGGTTATTCGAAGGTGCCGTAGCTCCAGGTTTTCAGGCTCACAGTTGGACAGAGGCTCCAGCAGTCAGACGAGACCACCCAGACCTCCGTGTTCCCACATGGGAGACAAAGACCCCGAGAGTGCTTTCGTGCCACGGGCGCGTGCTTTACTTGCGCCGTCCGGGGCCATCTGATGAGAGATTGTCCGGTTAGAGGTGGTGCGACCGCGCCGGGCAGTCCCGCCCACCGGGTCGGCCCGGTGGTTCATCTTCATCCCCAGATCTATGCGCCGCGGGCGAGGCACGCGACATCGCCGGCCGAGGCAGGGGTCGTGGTAGAGTTTTACGGTTCCGCCGGTCCTTCGAACCGCATATATGCATTAGCCACCCGACAGACCGGAGGCGTCACCTAATGTCGTCACGGTATATTATCGGTTTTCTCTCGAGACGTGTATGCACCGATTGATCCCGGTTCTACATTATCATATATTTCTCCCCTTGTCGCTAATAAAATCGGGATAGAATCCGAGCCGATAGAGCCCTTTGAGGTAGCTACACCCGAGGGGGATTCCGTTATAGCCGGTCATTTATAGAACCGTTCGGTGATTATCCGTGGCCGTCGTACTAAGGCCGATTTGCAGTAGTTAGATATGACCGAGTTCGACGTGATTATGGGTATGGATTAGCCGCTTCTTGTTATGCTACCGTTGATTGTCAAAAGAAGATAGTCCGTTTCCGCTTTCTGTGGGAACCAGTTATAGAGTGGCAGTAATACAAAGATCGCCGAAAGGTAAGTTTATTTCATACCTCAAGGCAAGAAAAATGATCGAAAGGGCTATATTTATCATCGGTTCGTGTTCATGATTTAGGCAAGCAGGCTCCGACTATTCGCCCGCCCGTGGTTAATGAATTCTTGGATGTATTTTCGGATGAGCTTCCGTGTCTCCCCCGAGCGGGAGATAGAGTTTGCTATTGATTTATTGCGCGATACTCGCCCTATCTCTATTCCTCCTCGTACGTAACGGCACCTTTAATTGAAAGAATTAAAGGAGCAAATGAGAGACTTATTAGATAAGGGCTTTATTAGGCCCAAGACATCACCCCGGGGAGCGCCGGTATTGTTTGTGAGAAAGAAGGATGGATCGTCCGCGATGTGCATTGATTACCGGCAAGAATAAGGTAACCGTCAAGAATAAATATCCCTTCCCCACGATTGATGATTTGTTTGATCGGTTGCATGGTGCAGTGTTTCTCGAAGATAGACTGCGGTCGCTATCATCGGTACGTGTGCGAGAGGTCCGATATTCCCAAGACAAACATTCAGACCCGGTATGGGCACTATGAATTCGTAGTAATGTCTTTTGGGGTCGACTAACGCCCCAAAGAGTATTTATGGACCTGATGAATCGGGTATTCAGACCATTCCTGGATATGTTCGTGATTGTGTTTATTGATGACATCCTGGTTTATTCTCGATCAGAAGCAGAACATGCAGATCATTTGAGGACGGTACTTGGCACACTTCGGCACCAGAAGCTGTATGCTAAATTTTCTAAGTGTGAATTCTGGGCCGACTTCGCGGCATTTCTGGGGCATATTATTGGGGCTGATGGCATCCGGGTGGATACCCAGAAGATTGAGGCCGTGAAGAATTGGCCTCGACCTACGACGCCGACTGAGGTGCGTAGCTTTCTGGGATTGGCCGGTTATTACAGGAGGTTCGTAGAGAAATTTGCTTCGATTTCAGTGCCTTTGACAAGGCTGACTCAGAAGGGAGCTAAGTTTCAGTGGTCCGATGCTTGCGAGCGTAGCTTCCAGTTGCTGAAAGAGAAGTTGACTACAGCTCCAGTTCTAACCCTTCTCGAGGGTCCAGATGGGTATGTGATTTATTGTGATGCCTCTGGTATTGGTTTGGGGTGTGTGTTGATGCAAAGACGGTAGGGTGATAGCTTATGCTTCCCGGCAGCTCAGAAAACATGAAAAGAATTATCCTACTTACGATTTGGAGCTGGCCACGGTTATTCATGCTTTGAAGATGTGGAGAAATTATTTATACGGTGTTCATGTTGATATTTATACAGATCATAAGAGCCTCCAATACATCTTTAAACAGAAGGAACTGAACTTGCGACAGCGGAGGTGGTTAGAGTTGCTGAAAGATTATGATGTTGATATTCTCTACCATCCAGGGAAAGCTAATGTTGTGGCAGATGCACTTAGTCTCAAGTCTATGGGTAGCCTAGCAGACGTGCCATCAGAGAGGAGAGCAATGGTTCGTGATATTCACCAGTTGGCCAGTCTTGGGGTTCGCTTGGCTGATTCTGGAGATGTTGGGGTTTCTGTTCGAGGTATTGCTGAGTCCTCTATTACAGGAGATATTAAGCGGCATCAGTATGAGGATCCTATTCTGGTACAGTAGAGAGATGCAGCCCCGGCATAGGAGAAGACTCCATTTGAGATTTCATCTGATGGAGTGTTATTTCACCGGGGCAGATTGTGTGTACCTGGCGTTGCAGGGCTGCGGCGACAGGTTATGGGCGAGGCACATTATGCCCGTTATTCTCCGTTCACCCGTGGTCGACGAAGATGTACTATGATCTCGTATGTTTATATTGGTGGGATGGTATGAAAAGAGATATAGTAGTTCGTCGCTCGTGTCCGAATTGCCAACAGTTAAGATTGAGCACCGAAGCCCGGTGGGCTATTACGTGAGACGGAGATACCGACGTGGAAGTGGGAGATCATTAATATAGATTTTATTACGTGTGTTTGCCTCACACTCCACGGAGGTATGATTCTATTTGGGTCATTGTTGATCGGTGACAAAATCAGCCCATTTTCTTCCGGTCCCACTACCTACTCACCGAGGATTATGCCAGGCTTTATATCGTGAGATTGTGCGACTTCATGGAGTTCCCGTATCTATTATCTCCGACAGAGGTGCCACCACGGCCACTTTCGGAGATCCTTTCAGTGATTGGGGACGCAGTGAGTCTCGGTACAGACAAAGATTCCATCCCGGTCCGACGGACAAAAGCCGAGCCGCACTATTCGGCATTGGAAGATATGTTGCGAGCCCGTGTTATTGATTTCGGTGAGGTAGGCGGGATGACCATTTGCCGCTTGTTGAATTTGCTTATAATAAATTGCCTACCACTCCGGATTCGATGGTACCGTATGAGGCGTTGTATGGCAAAAAGTGTAGGTCACCGATCGGTTGGTTTGATGTTGGGGAGACTGAGTTGATTGGCCCAGATGTGGTCCAGCAGGCAGTGGATAAGGTGAAACTCATTCGGGAGCGGTTGTTAGCGGCCCAGAGTCGACAGAAATCATATGTAGGTAATCGCCGTCGACATTTAGAGTTTCAGACAGGTGATTGGGTATTCCTTAAAGTGTTACCTATGAAAGGTGTTATGAGATTTGGCAAGAAAGGGAAGCTCAGCCCGAGATATATTGGGCCTTATCAGATTATTCGCAAAATAGGCAAGGTTGCCTATGAGTTAGATCTGCCAGCTGATTTGGGAGCGGTACACCCGGTATTTCATGTTTCTATGCTTCGTAAATGTATTGGTGACCCTTCCGTAGTATTTCCCGTAGATGATATCCAGTCGCGAGGAGCTATCTTATGAAGAGCAGCCTATAGCCATATTGGATCGTCAGATAAGAAAGTTGCGGAACAAAGATGTGGCTTCTGTTAAAGTGCTGTGTCGAAATAATAACCGAGAGGAAGTGACCTGGGAAGCTGAGGAGCAAATGAAGAAGAAGTATCCTCACCTATTTCCGGTACCTACAGGTAATCCAAATTCCTTACTTGACTATGTTGGTTGATAAATAAATTGTTGTGTTGGTTGTAAAAGAAACTCTCCCAAAAATTGTTTGTATGACCCGTAAGGTTAATCTAACATTCGAGGACGAATGTTCTAAAGGGGGGGAGGATGTTAGAACCCGTATTTGGTGCATTGGGACAATCCGAATTAATTATGATAATTTAGGGTCCAAACCATTTCGGGATACAAAGTCGAGATTTTTGACCTTCGATTTTATTTTGATTCATAAGTTGTGCATGAATTTGTTTGCATGGAACAATTAGGAAAATTTGGGACCAAAAATGGAATAAGTGGAACTTGAAAATCATGCAATTTTTCTATGGTTGGCCGTGTAAGTGTGGGAGTTGGCCCACACAAATTGTGGACAATTTTGATTGGTCCAACACTTGTGTGGGCCAAGGGACAATTGTGCACTTCATATAATGGCAAAAGATGACTAACTAGTCTTCATTCTCATTCACAACACTTAGAAGAAAATATAGAAGTTGAAGAGCAAGAAGTGAGGCTCTCGGCCAAGAGCTTGGAAAAATCAACTTTCATTCAAGCCTTTCCAAAATTATTTTGTTGATGCAAACCCACTATTTTGAGGTCCCTAAGTAGCGTGGAAGTGTCGTTGGAGCGATCAACCCGCTAGTTTTCATTATCGCAAACCCTAGCCTCTTGTGGAGTTGAAGAAGAAAGGTAAGAATTGATTATGTTTTATGTGTTATAGAGGTTGTATGTATGTTGTAGTATGCTAAAATGAAGGGAATTCATGAAAAATAGCATGTTGGAAGTGAGTTGTGGGCATGGTGTTCTAGCTGTGCAAGTGGGTGTGTGTTATGTGGTATTGAAGCAATGAATTAAAGTCTTGCTAGCATGTTGTGATCATTGTAGGGTGAAGAAATGATGGAAAATCATCCATATATGTATGTTGGTATGTTGGCCGAAAAATGGGTCATATTACATGGCAATGAATGCATTAATATTGCTTATCGTTTAGTTGTTGTCGTTATGAATTCTATGTCGACGATGATAGTTTAATGACTCAAAATGATATCATAAGTGTTGTGGGCTGAATTGAAGGCTATTGTACATTTAATGTAATTTGTATATTGATGAGAATAGCATTGTTAGAATGTGAATTGTTGGTGCAATTCATGAATTGGAAATGAGGCATATGTTATAGTGGTGTTCTCGGGTTTGGGGGCTGTTTCGGGTAGAGTGGAGCAATTTTTGGATTGTTGGAAATGTTGTATGAATTGCTTAGAATGTCTTTAAATATTGTTGATATGGGTTCGGGTTAGTAGTTGAATGTATAAGCGTCGATGTTGGCTTGAAGGTAAGCCGTTGAATTGAATTTATGAATGTTGTTGAATGATGTGAAAGAGAGCTATTAATGTTGTATTGTCTTCCGGATTGGTTTTTGATGTTGCTAGGTTGGTTGTTGTTGTTGTTGTTGATTGATTTAGCTGAGTTAAATTCTCGGGATGGCCTATTTACGAAATGCTTGGCCCAAATTTCTGTAGAATTAAGGGCGAAGTTGGAATTAAATGCCCAAAATGTCTCTAGCTAATGTTTGGCATCTTATGGCTTATTTGTAGACCTTGGGCAGCCCGAGACGTAGGATTGGATTTAGCTTGAGTTTGGATTATATTGGAGAGCGTTTGAGGTATCTAAAGTAACCTTCTTTCTTTGGCATGCCTTAGTTAAAAATAGGCTATGACACGAACTTCGAGAAAACTCTACTCTCGCAATCCGAGCATGCCTATGATACGTATTTGTTTATTGATATTCATATGTTGATGTTATGAAATATTGATCCCATGTTCTTGGAATTCTTGATCTGTAAAGGTTGCATGAAAGTTTGGTTTCTAAAGAGTTTATTCTTTAACGATTCAAAAACTACGAACGCCCATAACTTTCACAGAAAAGCTCGGATTGCCTTGAGATTTTCGTAGAAGGTTGTATGATGTTAGACGAGTATGTTTTCCATTGGCGGGCCCAGCTCAGGTCTACACTCGTCCGTGGGTCCCGCGACGCTCCTTTATGTAATTTCGATAACTTTTGAAAGAGAATGTTGTAATTATTATTCCGATTTCAAATATGACTATTTTACTTATCTTTTGGATTTATGACAATGATTTTATGCATATGATTCCTCACGACTCCGCTCGTGCATTTTGTTATATCTTTCGCCGAGTCCCGGACCGGTTCTGTTGTCGTGCGCACTTTGTTATACTCTGGTGTTATGCTGTGATTATGGTTCGCCGAGTCCCTCGCTGGAGGGCCGGGTCCCGCTCATATTTGGTGTTATGCTGTGTATGGCGTTATGCTGTGTTTGATATGTGACGGGGATACGGAGATTTGAAACTTTCTGGTGTTATGCTGTGTTATGGCGCCATCGACGGGCGGGCGACCATATTTTCTGTGCCCTATGCATGATTCGTATTTTAAAGTAATATTTTGATATTTTGGAAATGCATTTATTTTCTGTACCTCTGTTTCGATTTTGACTCAGATTTGTATACTACATTTTCTGCTTTGAATACTCAGTACATATTTCGTACTGACCCCCTTTCTTCGGGGGCTGCGTTTCATGCCCGCAGGTACAGACGCACAGTTTGGTGATCCACCTGTTTAGGACACCCTCTCTGCTGTTTGGAGTGCTCCCTCTTTTTTCGGAGCCTATATTTTGGTATATATCCGTTTGTTGCATTTGTATATATTGTTCAGGGGTACGGCGGGGCCCTGTCCCGTCATATGATTCCGTTTGTCTGTTTAGAGGTCTGTGGACATATATGTGGGTCGTGCCTTTACGTGT
The DNA here is from genome assembly GCF_029784015.1 of Lycium ferocissimum. Taxonomy (NCBI): domain Eukaryota; kingdom Viridiplantae; phylum Streptophyta; class Magnoliopsida; order Solanales; family Solanaceae; genus Lycium; species Lycium ferocissimum. The sequence continues at coordinate 7,324 of NW_026713644.1, read as the reverse complement.
GTGTGTTTGTATATGTTGTGTTTGGGGCGATCCCATTCGCCGTGGCAGCCTTGTCGGCTTGCTTTTGTATATATTTGTGGGCCGTTGCGCCATTTGATAGCCTTGTCGGCTTTGATATATATATATACGGCTGTGTTTGAGATGCGTTTGCGACATTTTGATATATTCTGCGACAAATACCGTCTGATATTTATGTCTGTATACCATCTGTTTGCGATTCGGATTTATGAATGTGTTTGGGTGCCCAATTCGGGCACTAGTCGCGGCCTACGGGGTTGGGTCGTGACATCATATTAAGTTCTTTCAAAAAAAACAAGTCGTTAGGACTATACAAAGGAAAATATCGGGGACCACGGATATGCATCAAACTAATTCGGGCCCGCCCATGAAAGTTAAAGTCATTATACGTTATAGAATCATTTACGAGCAAATCAAAGCAATCCGGTTCTGTCTATGAAAGTTACGGACATTTTTAACATAAAAATCCTTTTTGGAGCAAAACTCTTTATACCACATTTGAATTTAATCATACAAAGACATAACGACCATAGTTCTACCACATTAAGAATGCTAACACTAAGAGGTGGATAAGGATCGTAAACGTGCTCGGATCATAAGGGTAGAGTTACCCCGAGGATCGTATCATAGCTTACTTACACTAAGACATGCCAAAAGAAAGAAAGGGTAAGCTTCACATACCTCGTCCGCTTCCTAAGGTAATCCAAACTCAAGTCTCGGGCTCCCCAAGATCTACAATACGTCAATAAATACCAAACATTAGCTATAGGCACTTAGGAATTCAATCCTAAGTTAGCATTTGTCTACAGAAATTTAGGCAGCATTTCCCCTATTTATATGCCTAGCCCGAATTCTCAATTCAGTAACCAACAACACAAAAAACAATACCAATAGTATTAACATCATTTCCAATACCGACGTATGCCATAAAATAGCCCGCACACTGTTTTCTAAATTTCTCAACCAACCAAATTTGCGATATAATTATTTAATAATTTTATTTCCATAAAGGAGCCGAAATTCATATGAACAACATCAATAACAACAGCCTTCACATTTTACAAGGTAAATACATTTATTTTCATCCAAAATTCTCTTCAAATCTCCTTCCATAATTCACAACACCAACACACGAATTTATCAGACTATTCCCTCCGTGCTAATCCGTTAAAATTCTAAATAAACTAGTTAAAAATGAAAAGGAACCGTATTCATACCCTAAGCATGCATCCCACACGTTACCTCTCTTCTCCTTGGTTGATTTTTAGCTCAAATTGAAGACAATGCAGCGTACAACACTTTTCTCTTCATGGGCTTCGGAATTCGGGGGCTCGTTTTGGTCAAAATTGGTTTTCTTCTCTCCAAGGCTCTTCTCTCTCTCTTTCCAGAATTTTCTGGTGTTCTTGGTCTGAAAAATGAGAGGCAAGGGCTGAAATTTCACTTAAATAGGCATTGGTCATGGGCCTAACCCGATTGGGCCCGATTTGGGCCTAGCCCACTGACCTTTCCGCCTTAAAACGTCCATATATCCTTATCCCGATGTCACCTGTGGGGCCACTAAATGTTTTTGGAAAGCTAAGTCAATTATCTACAACCTCTATCTTTGGTATTTTTCCAAATTCCCAACTTATAATACCGTTTCTGCCCCTCGAAGTCAGATTACCCGAAAACGTTACTTAAAAATATTTGCTTGGAGGACTTCCACTTTGATTTGGCTCAAGGGTCCTTCTTGAGTTATGTTTAACTTCACATATGTGATTCATATAAATTGTCGCATGTCCCAAAAAAAATCTCAATGTGTGGGCCCACCTCGGCTTGCGAATAATCCGACGTACAAAAATACGAAATATAATCTCGTCAACGTGAGTTTAAATTATGAAGCAACAACATGATTGTCAATTTTTAAGCACGTTAATAAGGACCTTCCTATTGGTTGGAACTGGAAAATAATTTTTGTGATCACTATTCATGGTCTTCCATTTTAGCTTGCCTTGGCCGAATATGGCTCCTTTGGTTTTCTCCAAGTTTCTTGAATTTTCTAAGGGTGAGAATGATGAAGATGATTTAATTAGTCATCTTCTAATCACATATATAAAACATCCATGTGGCCCATGGCCCACACCCATGTGGCCGGCCACTTGGCCATTTTTATTTCATGAATTTTAACTTTCCAATATTCACTTTTAATCCCAAATTTTTCCTTAATATTCCATGCCAACAAAATCATAAGCAGCTCATGTCTTAAAACAAAATCGTAGTTAAAAGCCTCCATTTCGCCTCCTGGAATAGTCTTGTCCTTAACTTATCATGGTTAACTCGGATTGTCCCAATGTACCAAACACGGGATATAACAATTCGGCTACATATGTAGTCCTGACTGATAGGTAATGAGCTGACTTCGTAAGTCTATCCACAATTACCCATATAGAATCATATTTAGGCCTAGAACGAGGCAAGCCTACAATGGAGTCCATATTAATCACTTCCCATTTCCAAGTTGGAATTTTCATAGCTTGCAACAATCCACCGGGCTTTTGATGCTCAATTTTCACTTTCTGACAATTAGGACATTGGGCCACGAACTCCGCTATGTCTTTCTTCATTCCATTCCACCAGTATATAGATTTGAGATCATGATACATTTTCGTTGCTCCCTAGTGAACGAATAACGGGAACAATGGGCTTCTCTCAATATTTGGTGGCATAATCCTACAACATCAGGAACACATAACCTGCCTCGGCATCGGAGAACTCCATCTCCAGAAATCTCAAATGATGACTTCTCCTTCTGAGGGAGTGTATTTATGTAGTGAATTAGCATGGGATCTTCGTATTGACGATCTTTCACTTCCACTACTAGTGACGAGACCACTGCATTCTGAATGATAGCTCCCATACTGCCTGAGTCCACTACTCGAACTCCTAGGCTAGCTAACTACTGGAGCTCACGAGCTATCTCTCTTTTCTCTAGCTGAACATCGCATAAACTTCCCAAGGATCGATGGCTAAGAGCATCAGCCACAACGTTCGCCTTCTCGGGATGATATAAGATGTTAACATCGTAATCCTTCAATAACTCCAACCATCCCCGTTGCCATAAATTCAATTCCTTATGCTTGAAAATATACTGGAGGCTCTTATGATCTGTATAAATATCAATGTAGACACCGTACAAATAATGTCTCAACATCTTCAATGCATGAATTACTGCAGCCAATTCAAGATCATGGGTCGGATAATTTTTCTCATGTTTCCGCAACTGTCTTGAAGCATACGCAATCACCTTACCATGTTGCATCAACACATAGCCTAACCCAGCGCCTGAAGAATCACAATAGAAAACATAACCTTCTGATCCCTTTGGAAGTGTCAGGACTGGGGCAGAAGTTAATCAATCCTTTAGCTCTTGGAAACTACGTTCACAAGCATCCGTCTATTGAAATTTTGATTTCTGGGTTAGCTTCGTGAGTGGTGGAGAAATAGAATAAAAACCCTCTACAAATCTCCTGTAATAACCTGCTAAGCCCAGAAAACTACTAACCTCCGTAGGTGTTGTGGGCCTTGGCCAAGTCTTCACCGCCTCAATCTTTTGGGTATCTACTCGAATACCATCGGCTAAAATAATATGCCCCAAAAAGGTCACTGAGTTCAACCAAAATTCACACTTAGAAAATTTGGCAAATAACTCTCCAGTTTGAAAAACTCTAAGAACGATACGCAAATGGTCCGCATATTCGGCCTCGGACCTAGAATATACCAGGATATCGTCGATGAACACAATCACAAGTATAACACTTGTTATACTTGTGGTCAGGTAGGGCGCATGATGAGAGATTACTCGTCGATGAGCGGTAGAGTTAGGATCCATCCTATAGGATCGCGGTGGTTCTTCATCGGTGCGCCGGGGGGCGGTGTTCCTCGAGATTCCAAAGGGCCGCGGAGGCCGAGGGGGAACATCTACTTCAAAGCCACTACTCGGCCCGCATGTATGCTTTTAGCGGACGACGGGACCTCGAGTCCTCCCTAGATGTGGATTCTGGTGTACATTATCGCATTTTCCCATGATGTGTATGCATTGATAGATCCGGGTTCCACATTATCTTATATTACTCCATATGTTACAAATCGCATTGGGGTGAAACCCGAGCCAATCAAAACTTTTGAGGTATCTACTCCGGTTGGTGATCCCGTGATAGCTAGACAAGTATGCAAAGATTGTATAGTTGTGATATGCGACCGCCAGACTAGAGCTGATCTAATTGAGTTAGAAATGTTAGATTTTGACGTGATTATGGGTATGGATTGGTTGGCCTCATGTTATGCTAATGTTGATTGCCGGATGAAACTAGTTCGATTTCAATTTTAAGAGCCCGTGCTTGAATGGAAAGGTAATACGGCAACTCCAAGAGGTAGGTTTATTTCCTACCTTAAGGCAAGAAAGATGATAGCCAAGGGTTATATTTATCATTTAGTTCGAGTTCATGATACCGAAGCAAAGTCGCCAACTTTCCAATCCGTTCCGGTAGTGAATGAATTCCCGGATGTATTCCCCTGCATGAACTTCCAGGCCTTCCTCCAGAGAGAAATTGATTTTGCTATTGATGTATTGCCGGATACCAAGCCTATCTCCATTCCTCCTTATCGAATGGCTCCGGCAGAATTGAAAGAGCTCAAGGCGTAGTTGAAAGATTTGCTTGAGAAGGGGTTTATTAGACCCAGTTCATCACCGTGGGGAGCCCCAGTCTTATTTGTAAGAAAGAAAGATGGTTCCCTACGAATGTGCATTGATTACCGGCAGTTGAATAAGGTGACCATAAAGAACAAATATCCTCTTCCGAGAATTGATGACTTATTTGATCAACTACGAAATACCAAGTGGTTTTCCAAGATAGATTTGAGATCAGGTTATCATCAAGTTAGAGTTAGAAAAGAAGATATTCCCAAGACAGCTTTCAGAACGAGATATGGCCATTATGAATTCCGGGTGATGTCGTTTGGACTAACTAATGCCCCAGCAGTGCTCATGAATTTGATGAATAATGTATTCAGACCTCTTTTGGATCTATTTGTAATAGTGTTCATTGATGATATTCTGGTGTATTCTCACACAGAATTAGAACATGCAGACCATTTACGTATTGTTCTTGGAATCCTTCGAACTCGGGAGTTGTATGCAAAATTTTCAAAGTGCGAGTTTTGGTTAAATTTCATGGACATTTTTGGGTCATGTTATTTCGGATGATGGCATTCGAGTGGACACTCGAAAATCAAGTGAAGACTTGGCCAAGGCCTACGACGCCTACCGAAGTTCGTAGTTTTCTGGGGATTGAGGGTTATTATAGAAGGTTCGTAGAGGGCTTTTCATCTATTTCGACCCCGTTGTGAAGCTAACCCAGAAGTCAGCAAAATTTCAATGGAATGATGCTTGTGAGCGTAGCTTCTAAGAGTTGAAAAACAGGTTAACCTCAGCTCCAGTCTTAACACTTCCAGAAGGGCCAGATGGTTATGTGGTATACTGTGACGCTTCGGGCGTGGGGTTAGGATGTGTATTGATGCAGTACGGTAAAGTCATTGCCTATGCTTCGAGACAGCTGCGGAAACATGAAAAGAACTACCCAACCCATGATCTCGAATTGGCTGCGGTTATTCATGCATTAAAAATATGGAGACATTATTTGTATAGTGTGCACGTTGATATCTATACAAATCATAAGAGTCTTCAATACATCTTCAAACAAAAAGAGTTGAATTTGCGGCGGAGGCGGTGGTTAAATTGCGAAAGATTATGATGTGAATATCTTATACCACACGAGAAATGCAAATGTAGTAGGCGACGCGCTTAGCCGCCGATCAATGGGTAGCTTATGTGAAGTTCCTTCGGAGAAGAAAAGAAATGATTCATGAACTCCACCAATTAGCTAATCTTAGGGTACGCTTAATTGATTCGGGTGGTGCGAGGGTTAGTGTTAATAATCCCAAAGTTTCGTCCTTAGATATGGAAGTAAAAGAGCGGCAATACGAAGATCCTCAATTGAGCCATTATAGAGATATATGTCATGCAAAAGAGATGTCCCCATTTGAAACCTCTATAGAAGGAGATTCTTAATCTGAGGCGACTATGTTTTCCAAATGTTGTAGAATTACGCCGCCGAATTCTAGAAGAAGCTCATTATTCTCGGTATTCTATTCATCCGGGAACGACGAAGATGTATCACGATCTCAAGTTGATATATTGGTGGGATGGCATGAAAAGAGACATAGCGGAAATTTGTAGCCAATGTCCAAATTGCCGGCCAATTGAAGATAGAACACCGAAGCCGGGGGATTATTGCAAGCGATGGAAATTCCTACTTGGAAATGGGAAGTGATCAACATGAATTTTATTGTAGGATTTCCCGTTCCCAAGGCAAGTATGATTACATATGGGTGATTGTGGATAGATTGACGAAAGCGGCTCATTTTCTTCTAGTCGGAACTACATACTCGGCGAACATTATGCAAAGTTGTATATCAAGGAAATTGTGAGACTCCATGGTATCCCAATATCCATTATTACGAACAGAGAGGAGCACTGGTTTACAGCCCATATTCGCAGATCCTTTCAAGAAGGTCTAGGTACTCACGTAAGGCTCAGCACGGCATTTAATCCGCAGACTGATGGACAAGCCGAATGTACTATTTAGACTTTAGAGGATATGCTAAGAGCATGCATTCTAGATTTTGGTGGTAGTTGGGACGACCACTTACCCCTAATCGAGTTTGCATGTAACAATAGCTACCATTCCAGTATCCAAATGGCTCCGTATGAAGCTTTATATGGAAGGAAGTGCAGATCTCGATAGGATGGTTTGAAATAGGAGAGGTGCAGCTAATAGGCCCTGAGTTGATTCAACAAGCTGTAGAGAAAGTCAAGGAGATTCGAGCCCGATTGTTAACAGCCCAAAGTCGCCAAAAGTGTCACGACCCAACCACGTAGGCCGTGACTAGTGCCCGAGCTGGACACTCGTATACACACACGTTATCTATAGTCATACACTACTATCATGAACGAGCTGACGTAAGTATAAGGGCAAAACATATGCAAGTCGAAAATTGCCTATCCACGAAGAGTTACGGACCTATAACGATTAATATCGCACAAAGCCGGCAAAGGCATCATATATATATATAGGGAACGTCTGAACAAAACATAAGACGAGAAGGCTACCTTCAAACACGGTACATGCCATGATAAACATATATAGCTACGCAACCCGACAAGGCCGCCACTACAAATGGGTACGCCCCGGACACGAGTCATGACCAT